>NW_003852440.1:12315886-12337382 GCF_000181295.1 Otolemur garnettii | reverse complement strand
CAAAGACCATATGATTCTCTCAATTGATGCAGAAAAAGCTTTTGATAATATCCAGCATCCCTTCATGATCAGAACACTTAAGAAAATTGGTATAGGAGGGACATTTCTTAAACTGATAGAGACCATCTACAACAAACCTACAGTCAATATTGTATTGAATAGAGTTAAACTAAAATCATCTCCACTCAAATCAGGAACCAGGCAAGGATGCCCATTGTCTCTACTGCTCTTTAACATCGTAATGGAAGTTTTAGCCATCATAATTAGAGAAGAAAAGGCGATTAAGGGCATCCATATAGGGTCAGAAGAGATTAAATTTTCACTTTTCACAGATGATATGATTGTATATCTGGAAAACACCAGGGATTTGACTACAAAACCCCTAGAATTGATCAAGGAATACAGGAATGTTCTTCTTAGTGAAATATCACAAGAATGGAAGAAGTATCCGATGTACACAGCCCTATTATGAAACTAATTTATAGCTTTCATATGAAAGCTATAACCTAATTATCACCTAAGAATATGGGGATGGGGGAGGGGAGGGGAGAAGAGGGAGTGTCGATGGGTAGAGGGAGGGTGATTGGAGGAATCACCTATATGGTTTATCTTTCAAGGTTACAAGTGAATCTTTCTAAAGGTAGAATATTTCAAATTGTATATGAAAACACCACACTGTACCCCATGATTGCATTAATGTACACAGCTAACACTTAATTAAAAAAATTTTAAAAACCCCAGATAAATAAATAGATATGTATTGTATTTGGACTTAGGAACCTAGATTTGAATTTTTTATTGGGAATTCAAAGTCTTCAGTTTTTAGCTCATATTTGATTCCATATCCACAGTCACGATGAATAGTTGAAAGCATGGTTAAGATACTTTAATATAAAAATTTTTTATAATACTGACTTCTCACTCAAATAAGTACCATACTATTGATCAGCCTCCATGTGGAGTTAAGATATTCAATAAATTTGAAAATGCATAGGAATGTGTGTTTGATACTCTCTTCATAATCTGAAATACCTAGCAAAATTCTCTAGAGAATAAAGATCATTTTGCTTCACACTAAAGTTCTCGTGTAACCAGATCATCTGATGTGCAAAATACTTTATTTCCTGTGTAAAAGAGCAGTCCTAGACATTCAAATAACTTAAATAACCTCACTTAGACCCCAAATGGTTCTGGTACAGGGGAAAGCTTTGTATAGGCTTTGATGATTCAGTACTATGTAAACGTTTTTCCAGTGTTAGCACTAAATCTAAGTGACACCTACCTGGTTACACTGGCATGTGCACAAGTGTGCTCGTAGGTATATGAGAAATCCACTGTTCCTGGCTCCTATCACCACCCAACAGAAGATTCTTCTTCAGTAATTTTCAATTTAGTATTTTAAATTTAATTTATTAATGTCTTGGTGCTTCTTTTTTACTGTTAATAAAATACTCAGCTTTTAATAAATTGACTAAAGAAACAACAGTAATATTTCAGTAAATAGCAACAGCTAATGTCTAATAATTAAAAGTTTAAAATATATAAACCTTTGCTTTCTTTAAAGAACATTAATAATTTTTCCTAAAGCAAAAGAGAGAATATTTCCCTCAAGAAATTTCATGCCCTGTGGTGCTCTGATGATAATTCATACACTTGGTTCCCTCTTAAGTATAAGAATAGAAAAAAGGTAAATTTGTTTCACAGCACATGGCAAGGATGTGATGGGCACATCCTTGTCCCCATCAGTCAGTTGTGTTCAATTTCTTCTTGAGACACTTGCTGCTTCCCTCAGTCTGGGAGGAGTTGCTGGGAACGGTAAGGCCATAAATCCTCCTCCCTCTGCTGCTCTTCCTCTTGCCGCTTCTCCTCAGCTGTCTGCCCTGTGGTATTACCTCTGAAATGAGCCAGTCTCACCTTGGATGTGGGAGCAGGAAGGGGCGTTGCACTGACTTAAGGAAAGTATGTCAAAAAATAGCATGTCTTCACTTGAATGTGGAGACATAACATGTATATGAATAGAGAAATTTAGCATTTCATGTAAACATGAAGTTTGTAAGAATATAAGATTTTCTTAAGGTAAATCAGGAAACTAAGCTCAAATGATTTTTAGAGATAAGTTTTAGAATGGCTTTTTGCTCCAGTTGACCCTCCAGAAGCACACACACACACACTTTGAACACCCAGCACCACCTTGGCTTATTACACCTATTTGAGGAAGAGAGAACAGAGTATCACGTGTACATGATGTAATATGTGCACACCACAGAGGACCACTCAGAGATATGTGTTCGCAGAGTTATAGCTGTGATGATTATGTTTCAAAAAGATGCTTATTTAAATTTTATTTCACTAAACACATATATTGTGAATACTTACAAAGGGGAAGATCACGAAGAATTTTATGGATGAAACTGTTGGGTGGTTAGGCATGGGCAGGGTCGGCGGTGGATGAGGTCAGGCTGGTTTACTCTGGCTTGGTGAGCTGACCTGGGCTGGTGTGGGAATGGGGATGATCGCTAACCAAGACCTTGCAGGTGGCTGTTTGGGGGTACTGATTAATGTTGCTGGGACTTTCTGATGTGGACATAAAGATACAAGTTATAGGAGCATGCTACAGGAGTGGAGCTGATCAAGACCCTGGGAAACTTCCAAGAAATCCTGGCACCCTTGGAGTTGTGTGTAAAACCCAGCACTGCTCCATGATGCCTAGTGTCCCCAGGACTGGCCAGTCAGGGTAAACTTGTCCTATCTTGCTAGAAACATTACTCATTCTTATTCTATTTATTTATTTTGGTGACTACCTTGAGAATAACAAAATTATTTTTTGTGTGTAAGAGTTTATGTAATTTTTTTTTGCAGTTTTTGGCCGGGGCTGGGTTTGACCCCACCACCTCTGGCATATAGGGCCAGTGCCCTACTTCTTTGAGCCAAAGGGTTCGCCCTATGTAATTTTTTATGTTATAATTTTCTTAATGTATTTAATGTTTTCCTTATGGGAACATGTAGCTTCTTAGATTATAAAAATAACAATCTAGGGGGAGTGGTCAAGATGGCCTACAGGCACCAGTCTAGACAGAAGCTCCTGTCCAGAGGAAAGGATAAAGTCCGGAGAAACACCCAACAAAGTCGAAAACTGGGAGCCCAGCTGAGAGAGAAGAGTGATACCGGCAGGACACCTCTTCTGAGACAGACGAAGACTTCTAGAGGAAGCTCCACAGGTACATAAATCTCCCCAAAGGAATAGCGCCCATCCTCTCCCCCAAGAAAGGTGTGCTTACCCTTTGTTTCCTCTTCAACCGCTCCTCCGAGTCTCCTACAGGCCACTGATAAACTGAGGACCTATTCTCTCACTCCATGAGTGAGAGCCGCCAACAGGGAAGTTACTACCCTGGAGGAACCCAGTTGAGACTCGGAACACCCTCCCCCAGGCAGAAAAGTGGAAGTGGCTTTCACTCTGCCATTTTGAGTTTCCAGTCCACTCTCCCTCCCCTTGCTGGCAGGGACAGGGAGAGGAGAGCCAGGAAGGGCATCCACCCACCCTTTCAAGACCAAGCCCCTGTCCCAGTCCTTCACCGGGAGAACTGCTTGATCCACAGTTTCTGTGTACAGACGGACCCCACCTCAGTCAGCGCATTCTGCACTCAGCTGTCTCCCCAGCTGCTATCTGCACTTCCCGAGACCTTGGTGCTGGTGACCAGGATGGACGCCGGACAGGGAGGGCTACACACCCCACCAGGTGTCTGCCTCCGGGTCTTTGGTTGCCCTTGATGGTGATTGACTTCTGCTGGGTCAGGTCACTGAACAGCGCCCACCTCCCAGATCCCTGCTGGCCTGTGGCTGCCATTGACTCCTGCCGGGGAAGGTCGGGCAGTCCTGCCAGCTGCTTGCCTGCCTCCAGGGCTTTGGTGGCCGGCGAGAGCAATTGACTTCTGGTAGGGCAGGTCCAGCAACCAAGTGCTTGGCTCCTGGGGGCCCCTGGCACTGGATCACCACCAACCCCTGCCTAAGAGGGTCGCGCCCTCCCGCCAATCCTGCGCCAGCCTCCAGGGCTTTGGTGACCAGGGAGGGCAATTGACTTCTGCTGGGTGGGTCATGCAGTCTCGCACCCACCTCCCAGGGTCTTGGTGGCTGGCAGTTGCCAGCAGCTCCAGGCCCACGGGCACACCTCTGGGGCTTGGTGAACTGTGAGGGCAGCTGACTTCTGCTGAGGCAGGTCATGCAGACGCAGACGTGCGCCTGCCTCCTGGGACCTCCTAGAGCACGATCACCGCCAACTCCCATCAGAGAGGGTTGTGCCATCCTGCCAGCTGCGCGCCTGCCTCTGGGGCTTTAGTAGCTTGCAAGGACAATTGACTTCTGCTGGGGCAGGTCGCGCAGCAGCATGCCTGTCTCACGGGGCCTTGCCAGCTTGCTGTCGCCAGCAGCTCCTGCCTGGGAGGGTCACACCATCCACCAGCGGTGCACCTGTCTCTGGGGCTTTGGTAGCCAGCAAGGACAACTGAGCTCGGGCTGCGCCTGCCTCCCAGGGCCTTGATGGCCACACTGACTCCTGCATAACCCCGCCTGCTGGCCCTGCCTCCCCGGGTCTTCCAGGATTGTGCACAGGAGAAAACTAGAAGCAGCAACTGGCAGAATGGTTTTAGGGACGGTTTCCGAAAGGTGCAAATTCAGCATGGGACAGAATCAGCGGAAAAACTCTGGCAACCAAAATAACCAGAGTAGATTAACTATCCCAAAGAAGGATGGGGTAGACACAGTGGAAAACCCACTACATAAACAGATATCTGAAATGTCAGAAAATGAGTTCAGAATCTGGATAGGGAGTAAGATCAACAGGGTGGAGGAAAAGAGGGAGCTAGAATTTCAAATCATTCAAAAGCTGTCCCAGGAATTCAATGATTTCAAAGATAAAATGATTAAGGATTACGATACACTGAAACAAGAAGTTGCAGATTTGAAGAGCGCAGTTGAATCCCTCCGCCAGAGGATGGACGAGGCAGAAGACAGCATCTCCGACACTGAAGACAAAGACTTTGAACGCACCCAGACTTCCAAAGATTTTGACAGATAGAGAACAAAAACAGATCTCTCACTCAGAGAGATCTTGGATAATTCGAAGAAAACTAATATTATTCAATAGACTCATATTTTTAAATAACTCAGAGTAGAATGTGTTAACTGCTAGTTGCTTAAACTGAAACCCAGTGTAAAATGTTGACACAGTGCACACTTGATCAGCTAAAACCCTCAGGAAAGTGCAACACAGCAGCGGGGTGACCCTTTCATCAGCCCCATGTGGGCAAGTGACTCCCTCTGTGTAGTCAAGAGGAAAGCTCCACTCAAACTCACCACCCGGGATTTATTTTCTAAGTGTCTGTCTTTTGACACTTACAATCTTTTTCTTTTTCCCAGCCAAAAATATTTCTGGGGAATAATATTCTGCTGAAGTGTACGTGAGTATATGATCCTGTGTTCATTGGGAGATTGGATGACACATTAGTATTTATTCCACCAATCACAAAATTATAGAAGTTAGCTAGGCCACCAATAAGTAAATGAATCAGTTTGTATTTATGTGCAAAGAACTTTGAAGTTAAGTCTGCAAATGAAGGAATAACTATAACCTGTACAAAATTAGTAGTGTCTAACTTGTACTTTTGAATTGAGATCTCATTATTTGATTTACCACAAAATTATGTAGAACAGCATATGATGTAATGTTACAGTGTAACACCCATGCTAGCTGCATGCAGTCACACATTCCATAGCGGGGAAGTAGCAGTACACAGCTGTGCAACAAATATCTCACCAGTGACTCTCATTCGTAGTCGGATCATAAAGATACAAAATGTTCTGATAAAAGACTTTGGTACCTTCAATTTTGTATTTGGGGAAAGACTGACTTTGAAGCCTTTTGAGAGAGTTCTCCCTCATTCATAGTCAGCAGGAGGAAAATCGTCTGTGGGAACATAGCCATGACAGGTCTCAATTTATTTAAAAAAGGACATGGTGATTCACTGGTCAGCAGTATAAAAAATTGGCCTACCAATTAAATGCAAGATAGCTTTAAGTCTATTTAATAGACACAGTATAAATGAATTACTATCCAAATCTCAGAATATTGTACCTTAAGTGTGCACTGACTAACTGTGCCAGGCAAAATTAATTCTTATGTAATTGAAGCCAACGGGAGGAAAACATTGGCTAAAAGTCAATTTGTGTGATGAAGAGGAAGCCAGACAATCCCAAACAGCTTTCAGGGAATGCTTTTTCACTTCTCTTTCCTAGTGCTGAAGCTGGATGTGTGAGAGACAAAAGTCAGCATTGCCGACTCTACGTCCCCACGCCATACTATGCTTTCATGGAAGCAAATAAATTGGACCATGAAGAGTGTTTCTGACATGATGTCTTTTAATCTCTAAGAATAAATGAAGAAACACCCAGGATAAAACATGAATCGCAGCCAAGCTGTGACTTTTTCCCAAGGGGAGGTGGGCGGCTCCAGCATTTTAAAGGTAACAGAGGGAAGAGCAAAGTGTGTGCTGGGGGTGCTGATGTGGTTATCACGGTCTCGTGAGGCCCAATATATCTACACTTTACACAAAATAAGAGAGTGAAGGAAGCATCAATTGTGTGGATGTTCCTGGGCAGGCTGAAGAAAGTCTGGTTCTGTCTTGCTCCAGTTCTGTTACCTGAAAATTGAACTTGTAGTTCACTATTACTGTGGGATCGGACAGGCTTTAGTTTTCAGTGCTGGACATAGGTGTAATTTACATGTCCTTGCTCAAGGCAGCTGAGCCAGGGGCCCCTGAAGGAATGATCTGTGGGGCCGCCTGCCCGAGGCTGCACCTTCTCCTTTGCCTAAGGAGTTGGGGATGGCACTAAGACTTTGATTTTCTGTTTAGAAAACAAAAAGCATCTGGTTTCCCTTCAGATTTTCAGGTGACTTTTCATATTGAGAGAGGAGAAAAAGAAAAGAAAGACAGTTTTGAGAGACAGTGTATTGGAAGCTGTTTTTGCCATGAGGCCGGCCTCCTCAGATTGGGTACACTAACTAGCACACCAATTCTCTCTTGAGCCCTCCTTGAAGAAAATGCCAGCAGTGTCTGCGTTCCCACCAGTACTGTGTCTCCCCTTTCTCCTGGGTCCCCAAACAGAGCACTACCCTGATTGTTCCCCTGGAGTCACACCCCAAGATGCCTTTAAATATGATACTATAGCCCCCACTCCGCCCAGGGTGGGTGGACTGTCTCATCCCTTCATGGTGTTTGCTTCCAGTTGTCACATCTTGACAAAGAAGGAAGTTGTGGGAGGCTTTTTATTATTGCCTCACCCTGGGTACTGCTGATATTCTTTGAAATATTACGTGTGTGTATATTTATACATGTGAATATAGCCTTCAATTTCAATCACAGAGTAAATGTATCAAAGAAAAAAATTGAGGAAGTTATCAAGTTCATGCTGAGAACAAAGTTACTTAGTGATCCTCATAAATCATGGACAGTGTTGGGTTTCAAGGCAGCTGCCTGGGCCTTCAGTTCTCGGAGTGCTCTTGGTTGAAACATGACCAAGCACTCCAAACCAAGTCAAGCACGAAACAGTTTCTGGAAAGGGAAAGACAGGTTCACAGAGAAAGAGTGAGGTATAGGCTTACTGAGCAGGACACCTTCACCACAGACAGCAAACAGGCCCCATGGCCGGGGAGAGCAGGCACAGAGTAGATTTTACACCAGCTGGGTGAGGCCTACCTGGTGGTTCAGAGGTCACCTTGGAACCTGAGTCTTACTGTGCATGGGACCTCCTATGAGCCTCTCTGAGAGCCCATGGGGTGGGATGTGTGGACCACAAGATTTATGCTGATGAGATGATAGTCTTGGGGCTGTTGTGGGTCATCTTAAAGACTCGCTTGCACCTGTCGTTAGACTGCAGCATCCTCTACATCCTTTGGCAGTTGGCAAAGTCTGACTGGTACATTGTTAGAACCCATTCTGTCCACCCCAGGTGTGAGCAATCACTTGGGACAGAATTAAGGTGGGGGCCTGGGCCGGGGTCCGTCCTTGTTCTGCTTCCCTGGGAGAGCCCTTCCTGACTACCTAACAGCAAGAAGAAGTTTGGGACTAATCCAGAGCTTTGTAACCTAACACACTCTGAAGTGTGGAAAGATAATAAGCCAGATCAGAGAAATGCCATGTGGATGGCCGCACACACGTCACACCAGAAAATATCTGAGCAGTGTAGAGTCCCATCTCAGCCGGTAATGTCCTTTGATTCCTCCTTTTCTTTCATCTGTCTCTACCACGCGTAGCTGCTGTCTTTAAGGAGCTCGGACAGCCTGATGGGACAGCAAGCATGGTGGCTCTCCAAGCATAGCCCACCCATGGAGGCCATTCATGCCCTACCTGCTGGGCCACCATGCCACCCTTGGGTGCAGACAGGGGACTCATGGGGCCCAGGGGATCTGCTAGGGTAGAACTATTTTCAAAATAACATTTTGTTCCTTTTCATTCTCTCTAAGTGGACAGTGGAGTGTACCAGATGATGACAGGTAGCAGGACAACAATTCCAGCCACAGAAGCTGGTGTGGCAGTCAAGCTGTCCTTTAGCAGGCCGTGTCTGCAAAGGGCAAGGCAATACAACTTTTTCCATCTTTCTTACTTTGGAAAATAACATTTTCATGAAGTATTTTATTGTGTCAACCTTCCATGAGTTTAAAAGAAATTATTGAATATATACATTTTAAATTTCTCATTTTAATGTTTAAAATGATTAACACTGGTAGACATAACTCTGAATTTTAAGAAAGCAAAATCCCTGATACCAAAATGTGGGAGAATAACTGACATATGGCATCTATGAATAGATTTAGATTTTTTTTTAAGGTGCAGACCATTTTCTCATTTTTGAAACAACTGTATTATCTTTGGCAGAATTTTGGCAAAGTAATTTCTTAAGATGATAATCCCAAGTATTTGTTGTTTTATAAATAGTAAATGAGATATTGTTAATCACTTAGAACTTCAAACATTGCCTGCAAAGATTGACTCCCCACTGCTATTTCTTTCACACAAACTTCTTGTTGGCTTTCTGACTCAATTCTTCAATTTATAGTTAGCTGGTAGTACCCCTAAGAATCACTCTGCATGTTGGTAACAAGCTTCCATCTAACTTCCTCATCCCAAATGTAACAGAAATCAGCTTTGTCATGGGGAAAACAGGAAGCTGAGATGACATTCACCTTATGACTACTGTGTGAAGGACTCCTGGATTCCAGAAAATACAATGATATTGGAGACGTCTTTGTAGAGATGGCAAATCCAGAAATTGAAGAACTCACTCTCATAGATTGCCAACTAACTGCTTTGTCATAGATCTCTCTGAAAGCTCACAACAACCCTATGAACCAATTATTTTACTCCTAGAGAAAATAGTGAGTCTCCAAGAGGTGAAGTCACTTGGCTAACTTTTCTGTCCTTGCATGTTGTGAAGTTAGAAAGTGTATCCAGATACACACCCCAAACCACTTTCTTTCCATTAGTCATTGGTTCAACTGTATTCAGGAATGAAACCAACTAATCAATGGGAAAATACCCCTCTAGTAGTAGATTAAAAATACTGTTATATATTAATAGAACATAGACAGGTTGTTAAACAAAAATTATAAAGTGCTTATCCACATGACCACAGAGGTCAAGAAATGGAACATTGCCAATAGTCCAGACGCCTTGCAGAAGTCTCACCTCAATTTCCTTTCTTCTTTTTTTTTTAAATTAAATCATAGCTGTCTACATTAATACTGTCATGGGGTACAGTATGCTGTTTTTATATACAATTTGAAATATTTTCATCAAACTGGTTAACATAGCCTTCATGTCATTTTCTTAGTTACTGTGTTAAGACATTTATATTCCACATTTGGAAAGATTCACATGTACCCTTGTAAGACGTGCTTCTTTCATTCCAAAATGATGGTCACTCTGACAGCCTCTTTCATGGTCATCATCTTTTTCTCTTTGTAATTTTACCATCTGTCAAATTGCATCAACTGTGCTTGACTTTTGTTGTTTTTTTCACTCAACTTATACCACTTTTAATTGCCATTGTTTTGCAGTATTCTATTTTATAAATAAACTACAATTTCTCTATAATTTATTTTACCTTTTATTAATGAACATTGAAGGTCATACGGTTTCATCTTTTACGGTGACCATCACAATGAGTATTTATGTGCACTATTGCTATTGAGGCCGTGTGTGTACATGATTGCACACTCATGCAAGCTCATCTAAAATGCTACTACTACTTAAATATTGTGGTGTCAATATTTGTCTATAATTTAAAAATCATTGCATTCTTCCAATAACCTGCTTAATTAAAAATTAATCAAAATTAAAAATATTGAAAATATTTCTTAAGCCATTTAAAGCAATAACAATAAACCCATTATGTGCTAATATGTGCACTCATATTATTCATTGTGGTATTAAGCACAATAGTCAAAATATGTAAGGAATCTGAGCTTCTATCAACAGATGAATGCATAAAAAAGTGTGGTATACAGACAAATGGAATGCCATTCAGCTTAAAGAAGAAGGAAATTCTGTCATTGACAACATTGTGGATGAAGGACATTAGGCTAAGTGGATGGACCCAGGCACAGACGGCCACACTCTGTGTGTTTTCACTCCTGTATAGTATCTCAGAAAAGAAGAATTATGCTTACTGGGGATAGATGGAGGAGAAAAAGATTTTTAAAGGATACAAAATTTCAGTTAGGGAAGAGAAATACCTTTAAAATATCTGTTGTGTTACATGTTGACTATGGTTAATAACAATGTGTCGTATTCTTGAAAATTGTTAAGGACGTATATATTAAGTGTACTCACCACACACACAAGTGGTATGTAAGATAATGAATAAGCTAATTAGCTCAATTTCACCATTCCACTACATAGAGCTCACTGTGTGTGTATACATACCTCAAAACAACATGGTATACAACAAATATACAGTTGTTATTTGTCAACTTAAAACAAGAGTTCATATTATAATCAACGTCATTTTATAAATGAAAAACTATCATAGGGATTAGCAAAATAGAAAAATATTGACATCAAAGTATTGTTTATTGATGGATAGAATTATGGTATCAAAACAAGATTGCTTGAATCAGTCAACAAATTAAATTTTTAGTAAAAACTATGACTATATTCCCAAAAGAACAACGAAATTAAGAAAATTAAAATTATTTTGCATTTTTATAAGTTTCTATAATATTTAGCTTACTAGAAGGTAATTGATTCTGATATTTACTTATTCATTAAATTTGTTGCAACATTATTTTTCATAGAAATAAAGAAAAGTAGGTCTCAGACAGATATGTAACTTAAAAGTGGAAGACTATTTAAATTCCTTTTCAGATAACTATGGAAATTTTTCTTTGACACTACACCCAACTCAGTAAATGGTGATGTCTTAAAATTTACTTGCTCTGTGAGATTAGCGAACATTTCATTCTCTGCTACATTAAAATCCATTGATCCATATTGAACTTTGAATGGATCTTCTACCTATTCATGATCTTATAGCTTTACACATTGGATACATTGGTTATTTGAAAAATATTGATTCATTAGGTTTTGCAGATCTTCTTAGAAGTAAGATACTTTCTTAAAAATATATGTGTATATATTTAAAAATTAAATTTGATTTTACATTTACATAAAAATTAAATTTGACCTCATATAATGTAAGAGACCTATCACCAATCTTCTCATAAGAAAACACTTAAGATAGGGAAACTATAAGCTCATGAGGATGGATGCATGTTTTTTAAAATTCTATGTTCACATCTTATCATTGGCAACAAATAATGTCAAATGCTTTTCTTGAAAAGACTGGCTTACTGTATTTATTTTAATGAAAATGTCTGCCAAAGGAGTAGTTTACCTGTTGGTTATCATTGCGAGTATAAATAATGTTTCATGAAAAATTGGCTAATTCAGCTTGTGGCTGAAATAAGTGGGAATAACACAGATGAATGGTAGAGCTTGATGGCATTCATTTGTGAGAAAGGGCCAGCGGTGTCACACTGCTTTTGCGCCATCTGTGTAGAAGCCAAAACAGTGAAAGAAGTAAAATAAAACCTCATATATAGATCTGCAAATAGTTTTGAATTCATAGACCCCACCAAAAAAATCTTAGGTATTTACAGGGGTAAAGGGTCCACACTTTGAGAATCATTGTTTTGGGATATACACTTATAATTATCCCTGAGGCTTAATAATTTCACAATTTCAAATATACAAAATTGTCCTAAAGTATCTTTTTCAAAGTAATTATGTATCAATTAATATTATCTTCAATGGCCAAATAAATATACATTACAACATAATAAATTTTTAGTGGATTATTTTTATGTTTGAAATATATATCCATTTATATTTTCGTTAAATATTGTCAAATTATTTTGAAAACTACATTTCCAATATATAAGTATTGCAATAATTTTGAATGACTGATTCTCCTCATCTTCCTCAATTTAAAAATATTGAATTTGGGAAAAAGACTTTGATTTCTCATTGTTTTAACTTGAATTGCCTTGATTAACAGAGAGGTAAATAATTACTCTTACCTTCCCTTTTTTTGTTCTGTGAATAGCATAGCCGCATCCCTTGCCCACTTTTTCTTTAGCTGATTAATTTTTCTTCCTAATTTGTAAGGATTTCTTGAATATTTTGTATATTAATTATTTTCATGTATCTTTCTACTACATATGTTTTTCCTAGACCCTTAAATTTATTAAAAAGGTCTTATGTTGAACACAATTTACATTTGTCAATAATTTTCCTATTTCTTCTTAAATTTGACAATAGGTTCAGAAGGCTTTATGCACCCATAGATTAAAAAAAAAATCTCCTATTTCTAAGTAACACATTTATAGTTTTTTCCTCCATCTACCTGGAATTTATTCTTAAGTACAACGTGGAGTATTTTTAAAAGACAGACTGTCACATTTTTTGTTGAAACACCTCTTTTCATGTATTTTCCATATAATGTTCGGTATAGTTATATTTTATCTTAACATATAGAGAATGGAGGGGAAGAGATTCCTATAAATCTGAAAAATTCTGGATATGACTTAGTTCACTTGAAATGCTAAATTTAAGTTTTCATCTACTTTAGTATAATTTGGGTTCTGTTGGTAATGAATGAAAAGGCAGTGACCAATTCACCGAGGAGGAAAGTAAGGTAAGAAACAGGCTTTAAGCCTTTTAAATGCTGCTATGATGTCTTATCTGTTGGTTCCTTTTGATGAGTAGAGCATGGAAATATGTATTAAAACATGACAAATTCATATTGATATTTGTAATTCAAATTTACAGTGTTGTTTGCTATTTTTTTTTTTTTTTTTTTTAGATACAAGAGTTTCAAGCTATGGCCCTGGGTAAAGTGCTGTAGCATCACAGCTCACAGCAAACTCCAGCTCTTGATCTCAGGTGATTATCTTGCCTTAGCCTACAGAGTAGCTGGGACTGCAGGCGCCCAACACAATGCCCAGCTATTTTTCTGTTGCAGTTTGGCCGGGGCCGGGTTTGAACCTGACACCCTCAGTATATAGAACCAGTGTCCTACTCACTGAGCCACAGGTGCCGCCCTTTTGCTAACTTTTTGATTCTATATTTCCTTGAGTTTTTCTTACCATGAGACCTTGTTTTCCATCAACACTTGTGCATCACCTGTGTATTTTATCATTCAATGTAAATAATTTGTAATACTGTATAAATCTTAACAAGAAATCTCTGAGTGAAGTGTAACATTCAATTGTAGCTTTTTATTTTTGAAATACAGCTGCTGAGAATGGGCATTCTATTTGTTTCATTTCCTTGAAATGGTCATTCCTCTGAGTAGACATATTACTGATTTGTTCTGCTCTTAGGACCAGGGTTTCTCTTCTATTTCAGGAATTTCTGTTTATAATTTTGAATATGTCAAAATTTACAAAGTTCAATAGGCAAAATCCTATTAATTGGTGCACTTTGAAGTTTGGCTCTGTGTCCATCAGCTGTGTTTCCTCTTCCAAGTCTTTAATCTCTTAGTTTTCTCTTTAGTTTTCATAGAACCTTCATTAATTTTAGCAAAAATAAGCAAATAAATATAAGAGTATTGTAATTTCTCATTCTTTTGTATATAAAGATAAAATTCTATTTGCCTTATCCTATTCCTCACTCTGTCTAGTTCGCACAATGGTGCACCCTTACCCCGGGTAGAAACCTTTCCCAGGCTGTCGGAGACCATGGTGCTCTCCACTATTCGACATGCATTCCTCAGGCAGTTTTCCTTTCTGGGATGACCTTTTGGATTGTCCCCAGATATTAGCTATTATGAATAATGTTTCAATGGACAATAAATTTTGTTTACACTGGAACAGTATCCTGAGCTTAACAAATTCTTGGACTCCCCTGCCAGAGCTTCCTGAAATGTGTCTGCAGGTGGTTTTCTGGGTGCTATGCCTCTTTCCAGCAGAAATCTTTTAACCCTCAACAATAAGACTACTGTCTTTATGGTCAAGAAATTAGTTTGTATCATCTCTAATACATTTTGGTTTATTTATCATAATTACATGGTGTTTTGAATTAAAAATAGACACTGGATATTATAGGCTGTCCTTAATCCTTATTTAAAACAATAAACATCTTACTGACTTATATGGAAACTTTTGAGTTGAGCCATTTTGATATCCCAAATCTGTTCCCCATGATTAAGATCATTTTATCATGTATTTAGAAAATATTCTTATAAAACTTTACACTTATAAATTCACTTTCTCAGAGAACTTGAACACAAGCTTACTGCTCATTCACTGTTTAGAATTCGGTGCTTCTCAACCTCCCTAATGCTGTGTTACTCTTTAATACAGTTGAGAACTGCTGGTTTAGACCATGTTTAGTCCCATCTATCTGAAGTGGATTTGCATTGGGCTAAGATATTCATACTGACCTCTCCAACCATAGAAAATGTGAGTGTCTCCCTGATTATAAAACTTGTGTTCTATTTCCTTGCTGTTGTCACTGAAGATTCATTTTAAAATATATTGCATGGCTAGTGTGTGTCTCAAATTATGTCATATATTACTACATTTCTGTAGAGTTTTATACCTACTTATAAATGTTAAGGATTATTTAGAGGTAGATTGTGAGGACTCCATCTGGAAATGGAAATTTCATTTTTTAGCTGTCTTTTGTTCAGTTTAGCTTTCATTTATTACAATTATATGTATTGCAAGAATAACATATTCTCTTTTTTGCCACAAAGTAGAGAAAATTTGTGAAAGATGAAACCAAGTCTTTGCAATAGGTTGCCTTCTCAGAGTCCAGTTTTATGAATCCTTCCAAGCGAGTGTTACCCCAAATATTATTCTAAAAAATTAAGAATTGAATAGGTATCTTTTAAAAGAGAAGTTTATTGTCAAAAAATGCTGCTGCTCAGAGGTTTATAATACTCCATTTGGTATTCTAATAACTCCTCCAGTAAAGGTATTGTTTATCCTGGTTTAACATTTCCTTTCTTAAAATGTTATGGTATAGAGAGATTCCTTTCAAAGCATAACTACACAATTAAGGAGAGACTTTGTTTATCTGTAATATACTTATTGAGTATTGAATTTGCATACACTGAACTCAAATAAAATCTTAAGGCCCCCTAAGTTAATGGATGCCCTCTTGGCTAAGGGGACCCCGGAGATACCCTAAAACTTAGTTGTTTCTGTGAGAAAGGAGGTCAGGCTGCCTCCCCACACTCCTTCCCCTTGTTACAGATGTCCTCTCTAACTCATTAGCAGGCCTAAGGCTATGAGACGATGCTTAAACCACACCTACAGGTCTTCGATTTGCTTCCAGACCCTATGGGTCTCAGCCCTTGCCCAGTGCTTACTAGACTTCTTTACCTTAACTTAAACCATTCCAAGCCTTCAGACCAGTGATTTTCAACTGGTGTGCCATGGGATCTTAGATATGCCATGAAAAATTTTAAAGATCATTAATTAAATTATTTTCAAATGAAGTTCAAAGCACAGTAAGTATACTTTTTTTTTTTTGAGACAGAGCCTCAAGCTATCACCTTGGGTAGAGTGAGGTTGCATCACAGCTCACAGCCACCTCAAACTCTTGGGTTTAAGCAAGCCTCTTGCCTCAACCTTCCAAGTAGCTGGGACTACAGGCACCTGCCACAACCCCGGCTATGTTTTGTTTGCAGTTGTCACTGTTGTTTGGCAGGCCTGGGCTAGATACAAACTGGTGTATGTGGCTGGTGCCTTACATACACCAGAGGAACAGGCGCTGAGCCACTATACTCTTTTTTTCAGTCGCTTTTTGATCTATATAATTTAAGTGTGCCATGGAAGTTTGGCTATAAGTGTAGTTATTCAAGTGTGCCAGGAGGTAAAAGTGATCAGAGAACACTGCTACAAAGCTTCGTTTATTTAACCAATTTCAAATTAGAGTCTTTAAACCCACCTATAACCTTGAAGTAATCCCACACTTCAAAATGTCTTGCCTTTTTCTGTCAAAGATGTATGACTTGCATGTATTGATTTTTACGTCTAATTCCCATGTCTCTGTGAGAGTCTGCAGTGAGAGTAAGCTAGAGACAGACAGGCAGGCTGGGGCTGACGTCACACAGCTGGTCTGGTCAGTTTAGGTGGTACGTGACCTTCACCTACTGTCTTGCAGGCTGACTGTTTTTATGAATTTAGCTTCTACCCTAAAGATACCCATTTGAGTAGTTTAAGAGGATTGACTTAGGAAATTGACTTTTGAATTGGAAATGTTGTAACAGGTTCCTGAGTTATGCTAATTGTCATATAAAATAAGGGTTAATGTTTGTGCTTTAAGAGAATTAATTTAGGGAATTAACTTTTAAATTGGAATGTCATGATAGGTCACTGAGTTTTGCTGATTATTATTTAAAATAAGAGTTAATGTTGTCTTTGTTTTGAACTTTTGTGTATAAAACCGAGATTTTGGGAATGGAAGAACAGAACAGTCTTGAAGCGAACTACTCTCACTGTTCTCCAGAATTCCAGCCTTCTGACAGATAGGGTTCTGACAGATGGGTGATCTATGCCATCTCTGCATATTGGCCAACAGTGACGGGCGGCTGGACCCTCCCTGTCCAGTAACATCTGAAATGGAAGAATACAAACTGTAACCCAACCCCAGCAAGACCACTTCCTCATGGCTTCTTGGGTGTGACTCTCCAGGCCATGATCATGCATGTTTGGCTCAGAATAAACCTCTTAAAGCTATTTTACAGAGCTTGGGTTCTTTTCCATTTATGGTATGTTCTCTACCAGGGCCCTGGAAAGTCCATGGCACACTGAAAATCAGACTCAGATCCCTACCTCACAGAGCTTTCTGTTCCTTTTCTTTATTTCACTGTCTATTTTTAAATATTCATTTTTCTTCATGTCAGTGTGATATTTTATAAAAGCATTAATAATAAAACAAATAATATACATCAAAAAAGAAAATAAAAAACTTCCCACATATTTGAACTTAAAAAACAAGAAGTTAGAAGTATTAATTAAAATTTTAAGCATCGGCTCAACACCTGTAGCTCAGTGCTTGGGGCGCCAGCCACATACACTGGAGCTAGCAGGTTTGAACCCAGCCCAGGTCAGCCAAACAGCAATGACAATTACAACCAAAAACAGCTGGGCATTGTGGTGGGCACCTATAGTCCCAGCTACTTGAGAGGCTGAGGAAAGAGAATTGCTTAACCCAAGAACTTGAGGCTGCTGTGAACTGTGACGCCAAGGCACTTTACCAAGGGCAACAAAGTGAGACTCCATCTCAAAAAAATTTAAGCATATAAGGGTTGATAATTAGCCTCCAGGTTTTCTTATTGAAAGGAGGTTGGTTTTCACCAACTCTATTTACCAAAACACCCTTTTGCTTGACTGTTCAAGGAGGCAGAGTTCTGTAAGGTTGATGACGTTTTCCAAGGGCTGTATATATTTACTCCAGAGTCTGTAAAAAATAAGCTAAGAGTTAGAGGAATTATTTTCCTTGACACTTGGAGTCAGATTTTCTTCTTCTGCATTGCCAGAGGGAAAAAAATATTGAAATATTCAAAGATTCACCATGTTTCAAAGCTTTGAATAGGTGAGATATTCCAAGTTGGTAGTTGTGAATTAGCTTTGTTTATTAAAAATCAAATTGTAATTTTTTTCTGTGTGTGTATAAAGAAGGAACTTTATTATGGTTTTTATTTATTATAATTGATAAATTCCACTATGACCTAACTTTAGTCACCAATTCAAAAACAGTGTGTCAGGAATGAAGTGGGTATGTGGCTCGTGGTTAGAGCTCCACTCTGCAGCAATATACGTTTCTTCTGCAATTAGACTATCAGCACTTTTTCATTCTTTCTTAGTCCCTAAATTGTACCTGCACTTTTCTAAGTACATTCATTCAAACTTGGCTATCTTAATTATTTTAGAATGTCCTCCTACACCTCCCATCTCTCTGGGTGCTTAATCACATATCACCTTACTACTTGTAGGAAAGGTCTCTTAAGGCTTGTCTGAGATAGCTCAGTGTTTTGCTCCTCCTTCTTCCATGTGGACTTGCCCTATGAGGTCTTTACATGCATGACCATGTCTCTTGAAAGATTCATGATGAATCTTTGTCTCACTCTAACTGAGTCATTAGAATAAACACATCATTCATAATATTCCTCCTGATTCCATGTTCTTTTGTCCAGGTCAATGGATGATGAGCACAGGTCCACTGGAGCGAATTCCCAAAGCACCTGTCAAAGAAAAGAGTCTCTAACACCTTCCCCCATTAACCCAGGACCAACAGGAATGAGAAGACTGTGTCCAGGCCTGTCCCTCTGCAACGCTCTTCTCACACTGGGTCTCCACATCCACGTGCACACGATTGTCTTCTACGCGCTCGAGTCTTGGGGCTTCTCTCGCGTACCCTCAAGCCCGCCTTGCTCCAGCAGCCTGCAGTGTGGTGGTGGCACCCCGGCCTCACTCTGCTTGCATGTTTACCTTTTTCCTTCCATGTTCTCCTGGGTTCATCAGGAGACTATGTCTACTGGGCTGTGAAAGGGAATGAGCGACTTCTTTTTTATGTCTCCACTCATTCTCAAATTGCTTTTATTTTACAGATAAAACTACAGATTGTAACTTCTAACATTAAAAAAAAATGTTGTCTTTTTCTCAAGCCATATACTTCTATTTCCTTTCCTACAGTGAGTGGTGGCCCAGCGTCCTATGACCTAAAGCTCTCTCTCTCTGACTTTCTCTCTCTCTCTCTCTCACACACACACACCCACAGATGAAATTTTCCTCATCAAAGAGTATTAACAAGACCATGAAACAAAAGATTTCCAAAGGGTTGGCCACAAGGGGAGAAAGATTTGGTCCCTCTTCCCCGGACCCACATTCCTCTCTGCACTCTTGCAGTCTGATGAGAATCCTTTCTAAAATACTGCCATGAAGATCATAGAAGTTCAAATAGTATAGGAAGAAAAAAAAAATACTTGCTATTAAAAATCATTTCAGTTGTAGAATTTTTTTTAGTAAATTTTATGTTTTTTAACCAGTTTTTCGTTTTTCTAGCAGTAAAACTTTGGTGGCATACTTGCTATCAGCATTACGTTTACCAACACAAAATAACAATATTCACTGATGACGGTTGCCAGGTACTGAGTTTGTAATTCCCATTAAGTGCTTTACTGGCACACAATAGAAGGCATGACTATTAATTATTCATAAGGTAGCTGAAAACTAAAACTTGACTGGAGATCGGCTTGACTCTCAAAACCCCTTTATTTGAACAGTGTTATAGAGACACAATATTTCTTGAAATATATGATAATTTTGTGAGTATACCATGTTTATAAATGAACTATAACATAGTATTTCTTTTTTTGTTTCTTTGTTCCCTCTTTTAGATGGTAGTTATTAGGAATTCATTAGAAGTAGTGTACAGAATAAGAATAAAATTTTATTAGGCATCACTCATTCATCATTGTATTTTTCTTTTGCAGTTTATACTGGAAAATTTATTTTTCCTAAGCTTTCCTAGTATGGAACAAAATTCTTTATTTTCAAATTATTTCCCTGAGCCTACAGTCACAGGCACCTCTCTGATAATCACTGCATCATTGCCTGCTTGTGCTGAGACAAACACAGATGTTTAGGGTTGACCCACATGGGCTAATTCACATCTCAAGTGTCATTTTTTAGGGACTGTGCCATTTGCCACTGCTGTGGGCAGGCCTAAGAGCACTGGGCAGGAAGGGAGTAGTGGGCAGCTGACAGCCCTTCCACCCACATGTGCCATAATGCTGTGAGCACGGGAAGAGTATAACGTGTCTGTTACACATACGGTGTACCTACAAACTAGAAGATTCAACGGAATCCCAGAGAGCTGGATGAAGTCACACCCAGGGGTGTGCCCGACAGGAAGAGTTTACGCATCCCGTAAGGGCTCCCTCCAAGTTGTTGATGGAACCAGTACTACATTTGGAAGATGACCGTGCAAATTCAGGAATCAGTGATAGTGAGGTGAAAAGAACCCTCCCCTTTTTAGTCATCTGGTCTGGCATGGCACTTTTGCTTGGGTTACCTCCACCTCTTTTTGTACTTTGTGAGTGGTTGTGAGGAAAATTAAGAGAATAAGGAAAGTGAAAACTAGACTCCTGATTTCTTCTCTGCTCTTCTGCTTGCTTTCTCTAGGTGACTGGGCTTCACCGAGCCTCAATGAACAGTTGCATTTTGCTAGCTACCATTCCTCAGTAGCTGGGGAAAAAAGCATTGCTTACTATCCTAGCATGGCAATGTTGAGAGGTTTTTGTGGAAATAAAGTTAATTAAGCTTAGCCTCCTGTGCAGGTGGCTTATGATGATTTCATTAAAGCCCATACAAGTCCCCAGCAAGTAATATTTCCTCTGAATTCCCAGTGCAGACTAAGTGTCATCCAAACTGACAGCAAAAAATAAAAAACAGCAGTGCACTGTCTCAGTGCCAGAGTTTGGCTGAGCTAAAGGTTTTACTTTCTTCTCTCTCCGTGGTATCAAATCCCGGTGTAGAGGTAATGCTAATTGCATTGCCACAGTCAGTCATGAAAGAGGTCAGTACCTAGCTATGCTTCCAAATGCTCCAGTCTATATAATCAAGACCTGTGGAAAAATTATTCTCTTTGTTCAGACATCAGATATGTACTTTATGAAGAATTAGATTTATTGGGTGACAATAGTATTGTTTGACAGCTGCTTAAGGGTCACACCAAATAGGTTGCACCCATTTCTTTTTTTGGTTGGATTAGAGCAAGTAAGTATAGCACAGCCAGTGTGCGTCTGAGGTGTGTTTCTGGGTTTGGGTTGGTGAAGGCTGCGCTTTGTGTCTTGAATGGCTGATATATAATTGACATATATTATATTGATAATATATTATATATTATAATATATAATTATTATAATA
>NW_003852440.1:12313490-12315866 GCF_000181295.1 Otolemur garnettii | reverse complement strand
TATTATAATATAATAATATATTATATTGATATATAATTGATATATAAGCCAATATATAATTGGCTTATATATAATTCTACCTGTGGAAGTTTGATCACATATGGAAGACATATAAAATTAGAATCAGCTTATATTAGCATTTTTCAGGCCAGAGATGTTGGAACAAGGTCAGCATTATGCAGAGTGTGCTCTGTCCACCATTCTCACCCTCGCCAGTTAGAGGAGAGAAAACAGCAGGTAAAAGGTAAATTACAAAGAAACAACCAGCTAGGGGTGTTTGAGAGGGTCCTCATCAGGTTGCCATGGTCCAGCCATATGCCTGAGATCTTAAAAAAAATAAGTTTGGTTGTTTTAAGATAACAAAACCAGTAAATGGAGTAAAAAGTACTTCTGTTTCAGAAAGATTCTCAAGCCAGTGATTTCATGGATTGAAAGAATAATGAATCTGTTATGAGAGTTTCTATTTAAGACAGAAATTTAAGCACAAACAAAAGCAGAAGTGGTTTAAAATGGAGACACTTGGACTTTTAACTTATGGTACTAGAGAGACACCCCCATCCACCTCTGTGGTCAGTCCCTGATGTCAAGCCGGTTTGGGGGGTCGAAGCACAAATGAGCCGAAGTGACCTTCCTTCCAAGGAAAGGAACTCCATGAGCTAAGAGTTGAGTGCATATGGCAGATGAGAGTTAAAACTGATCATTTGATGATTTTTAGAAACATCAATTTTAATTTTATAGATGAAAAATAAATTACAGAGCAGTGTATTTATTAATAAGGAGTCTGGTTTAGCTAGGGTAAAAAAAATACATATGTATATATTACCTCTAGGGGAATGTGTTACATAATAGATTCAAATTTGCATATATAAAAAATATCCAGTAAGTTGAATTACATAGCATTTACTAACAGAGGTTGCTGTGATTTCATAATTAGTTGCATTTTGTAATCTCTCCCCAGTGAATCATCAACATATTAGAATTGTATTAGATATTTTTATCAGGGTTCTCTATGTATAGAAGTTTACCTGGAGCATTTATGAATCTTTTTAAAGCTACATATTTCTCTTTACATTAAATAGTTAGCATGTAATGTAATGATCAACCAGATAACAATCAAAATAATTTTAAATAAGTGCATATTACCATCGTTAGGTTAGTATATCAAGATCGAGAATAAAGATGGACATGTCAAATGGCACCTTTTTTATACTATAGGGAAACTTTTCTAAAATGTGGGCACATTCTTTACCACTGCACTTACTTTTCCCTCATCTTCTTAGCATGTCTGTTACGGGGGAGAGCAGGCTGGCACCACCACATCAACTAGTCGGTGCTCTCATCATTTTCCCCATTTCTGAATTCTAATAAGCATGTTTAGAAAGTAAAGAGGGAAAAGCACGTTTGTATCACAGTAGCACTTGGGATGGTGTCTTTAGATTTTAAGAAAGTCATACATTGCCCCAGAAACATAGCTTAGCAAAGAGCTTCAGACATTTTGAAAAAGGATGTTCATAGTTGACCTGACATCAGTTCATCAGGCAGGGTGCAGCAGAAATTACCATCTCATCGCTTTTCTTATTTGTTATTAATATCTTGGTGACAAGTAAGGCACATATTAATAAAATACATCAGTATTTATAAGTTGATAAGAGACTTGACATCACCCGTCAGGGGTTATGGAGAACTCACATGCTCCTCAGAGACCTGGGTGACAGCTCAAGTCTCAGCTGCCTCTGACGTGCTCTCTGCCACGTTCAGCAGCCGACCTTGGAGAGCTGCATGCCTGCAGGCTTCCTCAGCCCGATGACTCTGAGAGTCTATGGTCCTACAGCTTTCTCTCTGCACCCGCATTTGTCCCAAAGGAACACTGGATTTTCACTGCTGCTGTTTATTCTTTTGATATTTTTAACCTGTGCATCTAAAGTGAACACTTCCCTCAGGGAGTGAGTTGCAGGCCGTGCAGCGGCCACAGAAGACCAGGTTCAGCCTGGAAGTTATTCCTTAGAGCAAAAGGTCTCCACCATGTTTATCTGTTACATTCTTACAAGAAGAAATTTATCCTGGATAAATACCCCAAAAGGGAGATCCCACAGGCTTATGTAACACTCCCCAAACAGTTATTGTCCTTGTCTCTAAAAGGCCATTTTCTCCACCGCTCTACTGTTGATGAGATAATTTCTCATTTTATTCCTCTCTTTGGTAGAAGTATACTAAGAAAGGGCTTCTGAATATGAATTAGAATCTGAATATGAATTAGAAGAAGCCCAAGTGCACATCGATCCACGAATGGATCAACAAACTGTGGTATATGTACACCATGGAATACTATGCAGCCATAAAGAAAGATGGAGACTTTATGTCCTTCGTGTTCACATG
>NW_003852440.1:12216852-12313104 GCF_000181295.1 Otolemur garnettii | reverse complement strand
AAAAAAAAAAAAAAAAAAAAAAAAAACAACAAACAGCCTACTCTATGACTTCTCAGTTACAGTAGGGGCCATGGAACTTGAAAACAAAGAGGAAGAACAATTTCAGTTGTAATTATTTAATTAACACCAATACTATGAATAGTTGTTAAAAAAGAATATCACTCAAAATCAGGTATGAGAACTCTGATGCTCAATTTTACTGAAAAATTTCTGTTTATCTAAATTATTACATAAAATTATTTCTTCTAAAATGTTTGAATACTAACATCATTCAAATATTTCTTCTTTTTCTTTTTCTTTTTTTATTAAATCACAAACACATAGATATTGTATACATGAATGCATTTATGGGCTATAATGTGCTGATTTCATATAGAATTAGGAATGCTTACACCACACTGGTTAATATACACCTCATCTCGTTTACTTAATTATTGTGTTGTGATCTGCCATTTATCTTTCCTCAATCTGAACTTCCTCCTCCCCTTCCATGCCCCCTTCCTCCCTCCTTCATCTTGGGCCATAGTTGTGATCTATTCCTCAAATGAAAGTGTGAGTGATTGTGAATTGGTTTCATAATAGTACTGAGTACATGGGATATTTTTTCTTCCATTCTTTTTTTTTCTTTTTTTTTAAAGACAGAGCCTCAAGCTATTCCCCTAGGTAGAGTGCCATGGCAGCGGCATCACAGCTCACAGCAACCTCCAACTCCTGGGCTCAAATGAGTCTCCTGCCTCTGCCTCCCAAGTAGCAGGACCATAGGTGCCTGCCACAATGCCTGGCTATTTTTTTGGTTGCAGCCATCATTGTTGTCTGGTGGGCCTGGACTGGATTTGAACCTGCCACCTTAGGTATATGTGGCTGGCGCCTTAGCCACTTGAGCCACAGGTGCCAAGCCTTTTCTTCCATTCTTGAGATACTTTACCAAGTAGGATAAGTTCCAGCTCCATCCACATAAATGTAAAAGAGGTAAAGTCTCCACCTTTTTAAAGGCTGCATAATATTCCATGGTATACATATACCATAATTTATTAATCCATTTATGGATCAATGGGCCCTTAGGCTACTTCCATGACTTGGCTATCATGAATTCAGCTGCAATGAAAAAATCTGGTGCAAATATCTTTGTTATAAAGTGATTTTCAGTCTTTTGGATATACACCTAGTAGAGGAATTGTATCCTCTACTATCCTCAAATGGCAGGTCTACTTTGATATCCCTGAATATTCTCAATATTTCTTTCCAAAAGAAATATATTAGCTTTCACTCCAACCAGCAGTGCAGAAGTGTTCCCTTTTTTCCACATCCATGCCAACATCTGTAGTTTTGGGATTTTGTTATGTGAGCCACTCTTACTGGAGTTAGATGATATCTCAAAGTGGTTTTGATTTGCATTTCTCTCATGATTAAACATGATAAGCACTTTTTCATGTGTCTGTAGGTCATGAACCTATCTTCTTTAGAGCTTCTGTTCAAGTCCCTGGCCCACAGTGAAATGGGATTACTTGTTCTTTTCTTATTAATAACTTTGAGTTCTCTGTGGATTCTGGTTATCAAACCTTTATTGGAAGTATAACCTGCAAATACCCTCTCCCCGTCTGAGGGCTGTCTGCTTGCTTTACTTACTGTGTTCTTGGCTGTGCAAAACCTTTTTAGTTTGATCAAATCCCAGTAATGTATTTTGGTGTTGCTTCAATTGCCTGGGGGGTCCTCCTCATAAGGTATTCTCCCAGGCCAATTTCTTCAACTGTTTCTCCTGCACTCTCTCCAAGAATCTTTATAATTTCATGCCTTAAGTTTAAATCTTTTTTCCAGTGAGAGTCAATTTTTGTTAACATTGAAAGGTGTGAGTCCAGTTTCTACAGGTCAACAGCCAATTCTCCCAGCACCATTTGTTAAGTAGGGAATCTTTTCCCTAATTTATATTTTTGATAGGCTTATCAAAGATCAAATGATGATAAGTGTCTGGGTTCATACTCTTTCTTCTCGATTCGGTTTCATGCATCTGCCTTTCTATTTTTGTGCTAGTACCATGCTGTTATGATCACTATAGATTTATAGTATACTCTAAAGTCTGGTAGTATGATTCCTCCTGATTTGATTTTATTTCTGAGTAATGTCTTGACTATTCCAGGTTTTTTCTAGTTACATATGTAACAAATAATTTTTTTTCCAGATCTTTAAAGTAGGATGATAGTGCTTTGATAGGGATTATATTAAATTTGTAAATTGCTTTGGGTAATATGGACATTTTAACAATGTTGATTCTTCCTAGCCATAAGCATGGTATGTTTTTCCATTTGTTAACATCTTTAGCTATTTCTTTTCTCGGAGTTTCATAATTCTCTTTATAGAGATCTTTCATGTCCTTTGTTAGGTAAATTCACAAATATTTCATCTTCTTCAGTATAACTGAAATGGGAATAGAGTCCTTACTGTTTTTTCAGCTTGACTGTTATTGGTATATATAAAAGCTACTGATTTGTGAGTATTGATTTTGTATCCTGAGATGCTACTGTATTCCTTGATCACTTCTAATAGTTTTGTGATTGAGTCCCTGGGGTTTTCAAGATATAGAATCATATCATCTGTGAAGAGTGAAAGTTTGATCTCCTCTGACCCTATTTATATACTCTTGATTGCCTTCTCTTGCCTGATTGTGACGGCTAAGAATTCCATTACAATGTTAAAAAACAGTGGAGACAATGAGCAACCTTGCCTGGTTTGTAATCTGAGTGGAAATGTTTTCAATTTTACTGCATTCAATATAATATTGGCTGTGGGTTTGCTGTAAATGGCCTCTATCAGTTTAAGAAAAGTTCCTTCTATACCTATTTTCTTAAGTGTACTGATCATGAAAGGATGCTAGATATTGTCAAAAGCTTTTTCTGGATCTATTGAGAGAATCATATGGTCTTTGTTTTTTAGTTTATTTATGTGATGTATTATATTTATAGATTTATGTATATTGAACCAAACTTGAGATCCTGGGGTAAAACCCACTTGTTCATGATGTATAATTTGTTTGATGTGTAGCTAGATTCTGTTTGCTAGGATCTTATGTTTTCATCTGTTCATTAAAGGTATTTGATAGTATTAATAGATATTTAATATTCAATAGTTTCCCTTTCTTTTTGAGTCTTTTCCTGATTTGGGGATCAGAGTGATATTTGCTTCATAATGTTTTGGGAGGTATTCTTTCTTTTTCAATGTTTTGGAAAAAGTTAAGTAATATTGGTACTATTTCCTCTTTAAAGGTTTGGAACAATTCTGATGTGAAGCTATCTGGTCCTAGGCTCTTCTTTTTAGGGAGATTTCATATAGTTGATTCTATTTCAATACTTGATATAGGTCTGTTCAGCATTTCCACTTCTTTCTGACTAAGACTAGAAAGTTGGTGTGCTTCCAAGTGTTCATCAATTTCTTTCAGATTTTCATATTTCTGAGAATAAAGATTTTTTAGCATTCATTAAGGATTTTTTAAATTTCTGAGGTGTCTGTTGTTATTTCACCTTTATCATTTCCAATTGATGATACTATGGACTTTAATTTTCTATTTTTGGTTAGGTTGGCCAAAGGTTTGTGGACCCCCACTGCTTAGATGCTGAAGATCTTTTGAACTCTCCCACCTGATCAGTAGCTGTGTCGACTGAAACAATTGGTTTAGAACTCTTGACCTGGGCCGATCACCCGGGGACCCACAAGGTTTTACCCTGGTTGTGTTATTGTGAGATTGTGGGATTCTTCCCTTCCAGTCATTGCCTGTGTGGGGGCAGGGTGTCTTAGTTACTTATATATCCCCACAGCTGAGATTTCAGCCCTAAGCCACTGATTCACTGGGATTGGAGAGACTAGATGAATACTGATCAGCACTATGTAGCCCCACAACACCAAGCAGGTGCCTCAAGTTTTAGGCAGTATTTCTAAATGGGACCTTTGCAAAGCTTTAAAGGAAAAGCTGCAATTACCAGTCTCAGTTCTTTGGTAAAGGGTTGGTTAATTACAACTCCAGGAGCCCTCAATTCAATTTCACCTTGCCAGCTTCTCTAGCCAAACAGTGAAAATAATCATGGGGTGGAATTAGCAGAAAAACTCTGGAAACATGAATAATCAGAGTAGATCAACTCCCCCAAGGAATGACAAAGGCAACATAACAGAAGATCCCATTCATAAACAAATGGCTGAGATGCCAGAAATCAAATTCAGAATTTGGATTGCAAATAAGATTAACAGAAAAGAGGTAAAGATGGAATTAGAAATTCAAGGAGAAATTCAAAAGTTGTCTGAAGAATTCAATAAGTTCAAAGACAAAATTACCCATGATTCTGACACATTGAGGCAAGAACTTTCAGCCCTCAAACATCTGAGAAATACAGTAGAATCCCTCAGTAAAAGAATGGAGCAGACAGAAGAAAGGACTTTGACATTGAAGATAAAACTTTTGAATGCTCCCAAATGCTCAAAGAGGAAGAGATGTGGAGAGCAAAAACAGATCATACCCTAAGAGAATTGTGGGATCACTCCAAAAGAGCAAACATTTGCCTCATAGGAATCCCTGAAGGAGAAAAGGATGATCCAAAAGGCATTGTTGTGTAAAGCAGTGCATGGTGTGGATAGCAGAAATAAGCCCCGCAGTGAAATTATATTTCAAATAAGGAAGACTGAAAGCTCACTCTGGCATCCAGCAAAGTTCTTTATTTTACCAAAGGTTATATATAACATACTGCACATACACACAATTAATCAATAAACAAGTGACT
This sequence comes from Otolemur garnettii, assembly GCF_000181295.1. Taxonomy (NCBI): domain Eukaryota; kingdom Metazoa; phylum Chordata; class Mammalia; order Primates; family Galagidae; genus Otolemur; species Otolemur garnettii. The sequence continues at coordinate 12,308,344 of NW_003852440.1, read as the reverse complement.
CAAACCTCCTGACACAGGCCCAGTAGGGCCTGGCACCAAGGAATCTGTTAATTAACAGCTGGCCATTCCACTAGCCTTATCTAAAGTCATTCTCAAGCCTTAAAGTAAAAACAATACCATAAAACAATTTCTGGAGGAATAAGCTGATTGAATGCTTGACCTTCAACAGACCATCTGCAGGCAGTCATCCATCCTAAGGAGTAGTCTGGAAATTCCTGAGATATACTGGTACCTGCTTGCAGCCAGCCCCCACTAGGTTCGGACCCTAAATTATTTCTACATGATAAGGTCATGAGCTACATGTGGAGTTCTATCCAGATCTCTCAACATTTTAACTCACAAAAGACTACAAACTTGCTCTCACAAAATGGGACTGTTTGAAGGCTTACTTATAGGCTTTCTGCCTATAGGCACAGATACTCTACTCCAAGAGATAATTGAGGAGAACTTCCCAAGCATGGCAAGACATAGTGAAATTTCGATAGCAGACAGTTTCAGAACCCCAGCACGACTCTACCCAAATAAAGCATCTTCTAGACACATTGTAATTAACTTAGTCAAAGTTAATATGAAGGAGAAAATCCTGCATGCAGCCAGATGTAAGAAAATCATAAGCTACAAGGGAAAGAATATTAGAATGACTGCAGATCTTTCTGCTGAAATTTTTCAAGCCAAAAGAGGATACTTTATCCAGCTAAATTGAGCTTCATTTATGATGGAGAAGTTAAACACTTTAATGACATAGACATGTTGAAGAAATTTGCCATAACCAAACCAGCTCTTCAGGATCTTCTCAGACCCATCCTCCTTAATGACCAGCACAATGCTCTACCACCAAAGTGAACTCAATCTGAAATTCTTAACCAAAACCCAATTTCCACAGTGGTGATAATCCAAAATGTCCACTGGAACTTTGAAAAACTTGACACCTAAAATACTAACAGGCTTATCAATACTCTCAATTAATATAAACTACCCTCTTAAGAGGCACAGGTGGCTGACTGGATACAAAAACTCAGGTCATATATCTGCTGCATATAAGAATCTCATCTTACCTTAAAGGATAAATATAGTCTCATGGTGAAAGAATGGGCATCTATAATCCAGGCAAACATAAATCATAAAAAAGCATGGGTGGCAATTTTATTTGAAGATACAGTAGGTTTTAAACCAAGAAATGTTAGGCAAGACAAGGATGATCACTTCATATTTGTTAAGGGAAATACTCAACATGATGAGATGTCAATTATAAACATTTATGCACCCAACCAGAATGCTCCCCTTTTTATAAGAGAGACTCTAACAGATATGAGCAATTTAATATCTTCCAGCACCATAATAGTTGGAGATTTTAACACCCCTTTGGAAGAGTTGGATAGATCCTCCAATAAGAAACTAAGCAAAGAAATTTTGGACTTAAACTTTACCATACATCAGTTGAATTTAACAGACATCTATAGATCATTTCATCCTAACAAAACTGAAAACACATTCTTCTCATCAACCCATAGAACATCCTCCAAAATTGATCACATCTTAGGTCATAAGTGTAACCTCAGCAAATTTAAAAGTATAGAAATTATACCTTATATTTTTTCAGATCATCACACAATAAAAGTTGAACTCATTGATAACAGGTATCTGCATACTCATACAAAGATATGGAAACTAAATAACCTATGCTGGATGATAGTTCGGTCATAAATGAAATTAAGAAGGAAATTGCCAAATTTTGGGAACAAAGCAATAATTAATACAAGTTATCAGAATTATCAGAACCTGTGGGATACTGCAAAGGCATTCAGTCCTAAGAGGGAAATTTATAGAATTACAAGGCTTCCTCAAAAGACAAAAAGAAAAAAAGAAGTCAATAACTTAATGGGACATCTTAAGCAACTGGAAAAGGAAGAAAAATCCAACCCCAAACATGGTAGAAGAAAAGAAATGACTAAAATTAGAGCAGAATTAAATGTAATCAAAAACAAATAATTATTCAAATGGTCAATGAATCAGAAAGTTGGTTTTTTGAAATATTCAACAAAATTGATAATCCTTATTTTTCTTATTGCCATTCCTTATTGCCATAGCAGTTGGCAATGACAAGATACTCCATTTTTTACTGAAACTTCATTTTTAATGTTAAATTATGTATCATATCAGTATAAACACCTTTTGAATTATAGTCATGATATTATTTTTTTCCTTACTTTTGAATTTTCCGTTTCTGCAACTTTGAACAAGCCAGACATTTCTTACCTGGCCAGAACTACCATATAATCCCTTGAAAACATAATGTCTCATTTCTTCCCCCAACAAGTTCCTGTCCTTCTAGGATACAGATTGCATAGTGTATGTAATATAAATACTTATTTAATAATCAACAAACTAAGTAAAAATTTAAAAAATCATATGTTTTTATTCTATTTTCCATTTAAGCCCAAAGAGATAATTTACAGGGTTGACTTTATAAATAAAGCAAATTAAAAGATCCTTAAGTTATTAAAGCTTTTCTTGAATACTTACTTAGCTGTCTAATGCCATGAAAGTGAACATATTTTAAGAGTAAGATTACAGAGGCTGGAAACAATGGCTCACACCCATAATCCTAGCACTTTGGGAAATCAAGGCAAGTGGATAGGTTGAGCTCATGAGTCCAATACCACAAAAGAATTGCCTGAACCCAAGAGTTAGAGGTTGCTATGAGCTATGTCACCACAGAACTCTACTGAGGAACACAAAGTGAGACTCTGTCTCAGAAACCAAAATAAAACAAACAACAAAAAGAGTAAGAGTTACATATTGTAAGAGAGATAAAATTATAATTTTATTTGTGAAAACTAAGGCAAGATGTAATTTTGTGGAAACTGGAAAAATATTACTAAACTTGATGTGGAATAAAAAATGGTTAAGCACGATCAAATAAATATTGAGGAAGAAATTCAGAGTATTCATATCTCTCTTATCAATATTTATTTGAAGTTGAAAGTAATTAAAACAGTGAGGTATTCATACAGAATAGAAAAATAGGATAAAATGTAAATTTTGTTTTACAGATACATTCACCTAATTTAATGAACAATAGCAGCACAGGAGGGTATCACTGCATCCTTTGCAGGGAGGAAGGATGGCTGTTTTAGAAAATGTGCCAGAACTATTATGTGTGCACAGGAAAATTAAAAGTGAATATCAACCCCCTACCTCACACCATATGAGCTGGATCATGGAACTTCACACGAAAGTTAAAGACACAGGATTGAGAAAGACATCACATATAATTCTTAAATAATGTTTGCATATATTTTCAAAACAACTAATGTCTCAAATGCATAACTGCTTTTTTCACATGAATAAGAGAAGATTAAATGATATAATGAGAGTGAGGAGTCCTCCATGTGGCTGATAAACACAGGCAAATGTGCACTTGTGGAGATACAAACTTAAATTGGTGGTTAATACTATGTTCAATCCATAAAAAAGGTTAAAAACTTATAGTTATGTATGAGGGTGTGGAGAAATCAGATCACTAGTGAGAATTAAAGTTGATAGAACTATTTTGTAAAACTGTTTTGCAGTATCTACTAAAACTAAATATGTAAATATACTCTATGACCCAGAAATCCCACTCCTAGGCTAAGGTGACCAGATTTTAACATTGGTAAAATGGGACACTATTGATGGGGAGGGATTCTTAATTAAAAATTTGGTCTAAATGGAGCAACAAAAATATTCATAGAATGCAAAAATAGTATTGTAATATTTTTTTTAATTTCAACATAAGTACAATTTATAAATACAATACATTATAAAAATTATGTATAGTATTATTTTATTCTTTGGCATATTTCTTGTCAAATTCTAACAACTGATCAACAATGTGAACTTTGATAAGCAGTTCTAGATAATCAGTTCTCAACAATTATTTGTTATTATTAAAGTTTAACATTATAAAATTAACAAAAATAATGTAAAACTCATATCCTGGTGAAATAGCCACATGGCAGCAGAAAACTGTATATTCTCTTCCTGTTTTCCCACCATTCCCTAGCTTGTCATGCATTCTTTCTAAAAATCAGGGCTTTTTTAAAACGCTGTGGGATGTGGGACAAATTGTTAAAAATCAGGATAGTCCCGCCAAAAGCAGGATGTCTGGTCACCTTATCCTAGGCCCACACCCTGGGAAATGCACATGCAGCTTCTCCAGGACACAGGTGGGACATGGTGGGACATTGTGACACAGCCATAGACTAGAGATGACCCAGCATGGCCAGCACACCTTCCATGCCCACTGCTGTTGTTAACTGCCCACATCTCTACCTTTGCCCAAAGAACTTCTCAGCTTTATTCAAGTACTGACAGTGTCTCTCCCAAATCTTCCCCATCCTCACTCTCAATCACTGGTACTTAAACCACTAAGTCTTGCTCTCTTCAGACCCACAAAAATTCAGTGAAAGATACATTTTGTGTTGTCACACATCTTTCAACGCCTTCCCCAGAAGAGTAACTTAAGGGCTTCAAGAAAGTCTTAGACTGACAGTTTCTTAGACATATTCTTTGTGTTAAAAACAAACATGTTTGCTTAGCCTAAGTGTTTTTTCAAGGATTATCTGGTTCATTGTTTATGAGGCCATTGGACAGGCTCCCAGAGCTCCAGCCCAGCAGTCCCTGCCATGTCTGTATATGGATGTAGTACATGAGTTCAAAATCATTTTTGTACCTTGTATTTGTGAGAGAAAAAAACGACACATAATCATATATATAAAGGTTTAAAGTCAAGAGTATATTTGAACATAGTTCAGTAGAAAGTGTCCATTAATCCCTTGAGTTGATTTTGTGCTTGTAACTTCTACAAGTGTCTATTGGGGGTCTTATCTGTAAGAATGAGACATAGTAAGTACAACAAATACCTAAAGAACTTTTTTTTTTTTTTTTTGAGCCAGAGTCTCACTATGTTGCCCTCAGTAAAGTGCTGTGGTGTCTCAAATTGAGTTACAGAAACCTCAAACTCTTGGGCTTAAGCGATTCTCTTGCCTCAGTCTCTTCAAGTAGCTGGAACTACAGGTGCCTGCCACAATGCCTGGCTATCTTTTTGTTGCAGTTGTCATTGTTGTTTAGCAGGCCTGGGCTGGGCTCAAACCTGCCTGCCTTGGTGTATGTGGCCAGCACCCTACTCAATGAACTACGAGCACTGAGCTCCCCTAAAGAACATTTGTAAAGTACTTGCAGATGTTACCTTCCCAGTGAACACTTTCTCTTTTACTTTAAGTTTGATTATTTATTATTATTATTTCACTTTTTTAGTTTTCAGTTATCTATGTTACTATGTTTTAGTTGTGAAGTAGTTCAGTTTAAATGCTTACTAACTCAACTATAGCATCAAGGGTTTTGAAATTCTCTGTGGCATTAACATAATGAGCAGACAAATCAGAGTAGGCTGACATGATCCTTAATATTTAATAAGAAACATAATGAAGGGAAGATAGAAAAAAAGCACCGAGGCAGGAAATAAAATCCTCTGAGCTTAGAACTATCATTTAATCTGAAAGAAAGTCCCAGCTCATTGTGAGTTACCAAAATGCCTTACTCAGTGTGTTGTTGCACTATCCTCAGAGAATAGATTGTAGTAACACGTACTAACTGATACAGGGACAGAGTGCCTGGGTAGTTTCATTCACAGGATGTCATCTGTGGCAGTGAATTGAAAAAGAAAGTGAGGAGGAAAATTGAAATGGAGCAAGGATGGAGATGCTTTTCATCTGGGCCCTGAAGCATCATTTTATCTAAGAGCTGTGAAAATCTGCAGGATTTAGCCTTGGTAAGCATGGCTAGAGATAGGATTCTCTCAGAGGGAGATGGAACCCCAGCTCGAGGTGGTGAATCTTCCTTGTCTAAGGGCACGTTATAAATTAGAGCCAGGGGAAAACATAATTTCTAACCCCACAATCAATGGGCTTTTATGGTTAGTGACTTGTTTGTTTACTGTTCTACTAAATCATGACAGAATTAGGTCAATGTCCCTGGGAAAAAAAGATTTAGGAAATCAAGTAACAATCACAGACTTCCTAGTGTTTTTAAACAGAAATGACTCTATTCTCCTCCAGAAAATCCTGCAGAAGTTCCAAGTTTTCACTTACATAAATTATTGTCTTTGCATGATCATTTGTGTTTCTTCATTATGGCTTCACTTATAAATATTTAGTAAAAATAGCTTTACATAATTTTTAGCTTGCAATTTTGACTATTAAAATAGTACTATTGAAATGATAATGCTCATAGCATAATAAAGATTGGATACAAACATACTTCAAGGATACCATGGTTTTAGTTCCAGACTACCTCAATAAAACAAATACATCAATAAAGTGAGCCACAATTTTTTGCCTTCCTAATGCATGTATTAGAGTCCATGAAATATGCAATAGCATTATGCCTAAAAAACAGTATGCATGCTTATTTAAAAATGTTTTATTCCTAAAAAATGATAATGATAATCTGAGCCTTCAAAAAGTTGTAAATCTTTTTGTTGTTGGAGAGTCTTGTCTCAATGTTGGTAGCCGCTGGCTGATCAGGGTCGTTGTTGCTGAGGGTTGGGGTGAGAGTGGCAATTTTTTCAGGTAAGACAACAATGAGGTTTGCTGTATTGATTGACCCTTTTTTTCACAAAAGATTTCTCTGTAGTAATTGGTGCTGTTTGGAAGCATTTTACCCACAGCAGAAACTTTTTTCAATATTGGAATCAATTCTCAACAAACCCCCTGCTTTATCAAATACATCTGCGTACTATTTTAAATCTCTGGTGCCATTTTAACAATGGTCATAGCATCTTCAGTAGTAGTAAAATCCCTCTCAAGAAACCACTTTCTTCCTTCACCCTTAGGAAAAGCAACTTCTCATTCACTCAAGCTTGCTCACAAGACTGAAGCAATTTCGTCTCGTCTTCAGGCTCCTCTTCTAATTCTGGTTCTTTTGCTATTTCTACCACACCTGCAATTAGCTTCTTCACTGAAGTCTTGAACCCCTTAAAGTCATCTGTGAAGGTTGGAATGAACGTCAAAACTCCTATTAATGTTGATATTAAAAATATCAAAGATCTCCTTCTATAAATCATGAATGTTCTTAATAGCATCTAGAAAAGTGAAATATTTCCAAGAGGTTTTCAGTCTGCTTTTCCCTGGTATTGTCAAGGAATCTCTATCTATGGCAGCTATAACCTCACAAAATGTATTTCTTAATAACACTGGCAAGTCAAAATCACCCCTTGATCCATCATGGGCCACAGACATTGCATTACTATCAGGTATGAAAACAATGTTAATCCCCTTGGGCATGTCCATGGGAACTCATGGGTGACCAATGCCTTGTCACTGAATGGTAATGTTAGGTCATTAAATCTAACATGTCTGATTTCAAATCAAAAATTTAGTTTATTATATTACAAACAAGAAACAATACAATTAAGTATATGTAAACTATCAACACAGTTTTGCCATCTTAACCATAGCTTGCATATGTCAGCAGCAAAGAAGCCTGGCGAGAAAGTGGCAATGAAATTGTGGAAGGTGATTTCCACAGCTTGTTGAGAAGTGAATATTTCCCTTGTAAGAAATGGTCTAAAGCCTAGAAGAAGTGGTAGTCAGTTGGTGCAAAGTCTTGTGAATATGGTGGATGACAGAGAGTTTCCAAATCCAAGTTCTGGAGCTTGAGCAGTGTTGTTTGTGCAACATATGGGTGAGCATTGCTTTGCAAGAGGACTGGCCTGTACACTGACAAGTCTTCACTGCTGAATCATAAGCTTCCTCATAATTTTATTCAATTAATTTCAATGAAAATCTGTATCAATCGACCAGTAGTCATGAGGCTGTAGCAGATGATACCAGTGCTAGACCACCAAATAGATACTTTTAGCTTTTTTTGGCAAGTATTTTGGTTTGGACTATGTTTCAGCACTTCACCTTTATATAACCATTATGCTGACTGCTGTGATTGTCAGAAAGAATCCATTTTTCATCACAACTAACAATGTGGGTAGAAATTGTTCACCTTTATGTCATGACAGAAAAGGCAAACTTCCAGATTATTTATCTTCTAATGTTCACGTAATTCATGCACAACCCAATTATTCAGCTTCTTTACCCTGCCGATTTGTTTTGGATGGTTGAATGTTATTTGAATAGTAACATTACGCCTTTCTATTAATTCACAGGTGAAGTTGAGATGGGTTCACTTCCACTACAGCTTTCAGCTTACTGTTATCCACATTGCTCTCAAGTCATCCCTATTGTTCATTTTCAAGATTAAAACCAGCAGAATGGAACTTTTCAAACCATTGAAATACTATATTTTTATAGCAAAATCCTTTTGAAACACATCACTGTTATAGAGCTGTCTGTGTTGCACTGTTTCCAGGATGGAACTCATATTCAAAAACAATACAATTTTTTTGCTTATCCAGGTTTCACAAAAGTCACTCTAAAAATTTTTTGAAAGGTAATCACAAGCTAAAATAGGCATTTGACAAAAATGAAAATGTACCTTCACAATAAAAAAAAGAGAAGTGTCAAAGTGATATCAGACAGTTGATACTGTCAAACTCAGTATTTAAGTAAACTAGATATTTTATAATTAATAACTTAATATTTTGAAAAGAATCTTTTTCAAAACAGTAGGTCTTTACAGTGGACTTAAAATATTTGCTAAACCATGCTGTAAACAGACATGCCTTCATTCAGGCTTTGTTATTCTATTTCTAGAGAACAGGTGGCATAGATTTAACCTAATTCCTAAGGGATTTTCAGAATGGTTAACAAGCACTGGCTTTAACTTACCAGCTGCACTAACACAGGCCAGCTAAACAACAATGACAACAACAACAACAGCAACAACAAACAACTGTGCATTGTGAGGGGTCCCTGTAGTCTCAGCTACTTGGGAGGCTGAGGGAAATAAATCGCTTAAGCCCATGAGTTTGAGGTTGTTGTGAGCTGTGATGCCATGGCACTCTACCAAGGGTGACATAATGAGACTTTGTTTCAAAAAAAAAAAAAAGAGAGAGAGACAGTAATATGTACTTTGAAGCTTTGAAGCCAGTCATCAACTTCTCCTCTCTAGCTTGAAAGTCCTAGATGACCTCTTCATCCTGTGTAAGGCTATTTTGTGTGCACTGAAATCTGTTGTTTAGTGTATCTGCTTTCATCAGTGATCTTGCTGGGTTGCCAGGCTGACCCCCTGAAGCTTATCCTGAGCACCTGTCGCCCACCTTGCACTTTTGTGTTAGAGCTTCTTCCCTTTTGCCTCAGGGAACCTTTGTTAGCTTCAGACTTCTCTCCTGCAGCTTGCTCACTGTCTGAGCTTTCATGGAGTGGTAGAGGGAGGGCAAGACTCTGCTCTAGATTAGTTTTAGCCTCAAGAGACTGTTGTGACTTCTTTGCTCTTCTAGCCACACCACTGACACTTTCTCTGTACTAGTAATAGGCTGTTTTGCTTTCTCATCATTCATGTGTTCCCTGAAGTTGTATTTTTGATTCCCTTCCAGAACCTTCCCCTAGTGCTCATGCCATGGCTACTTGGTGCACAAGGCCTTTGTTTTGCCTGTTTGGGCTTTCAATGTGCCTTCTTAGTAAGCTTAAGGATTTCTAGCTTGCCATTTAAAGGGAGAGAAGTGTGAGTCTCTCTACATACATGCCATTGTAGATTACTGACTATCCTAATTTCAACAGTGCTGTGTTTCAGGGACTAGGGAGGCCCAGAGAGAGGGGGAGCAGTAGGGGAACAGCCATTGATGAGGCATAAAGAGCACACAACCTTCATTTACTAAGTTTGCCATCTTATATGGATGTGGGTCAATCCCCAAAATAATCACAACTGTGACATCAAAGATCATTGATCATAGATCACCATAGGACATATGATAATGATGAAAAAGAGTAGAATACAGTGATAACTAACAGAATGTGAGACAGAGACTCAGAGTGGACACACACGGTCTAGACAATGATGCTGACAGACCTGCTTCTCCTCCCAGGGTTGCCACAAACCTTCTGAATGTAAAAAATGTAATATCTGAAAAGTGCAATAAAGCAAAGGAAAATACAATTTTTGAAACAAAAACATTTGGTGCCATATTTCTACCCTTTATGTATAAGAAATTTGATATTTAGAAGATTATTTTAATGTTTTTCAATTCCCATCTCCCAAATTGCAAAATCTCTGGAATAATACTCCAGGGAACAAGCAAACAATCTGAGTCTCAAAAAATCAGTCCTTTATGATTTTCAATAGTCAACATCTGATAACAGACAAAAAAATTGTCCTTCAATGCTTTGCTGTCACACTAGGCTGAAGTTGGGCGCAGGATACCTGTGAAGTCCACTGAACCAGTGAAGCTGGGCTTTCAGCTTCTGTCCTGGTGTTACAACCTCCCTCCTCTACTCCTTCTTGCTGAAACCTGATGTCCATGAATTTTGTCTTGACTCCCTTAGCTCCTACTTGATAAGATGAGAAGTTTGAAATCTGTCTAGAGAATGTACCAAATTGGACAGCACATGATGGGGTGTGCAAAGGAGGAAAATGACAGCCAGGCTGCCAGTGGGCTGCCATGGGCACAGGTGCCGTCCCTCACAGAGCTCAAAGAGGTTGTTGGCAGAGCCACAGGAGTCTTCTGTGTCTGCTGCCCTGCGTATGCGGTCATGAGTTCAAACATTCACACACACTAGAAAAGGTAGAGCCTTCAGGCTTGGAGGGTCTGACCCTCCAGGGAGAGTGGGCGCTTCCCACATAGATCCGTTTTCTCAGACAGCTTGCAGATCTCTGCAGAGCTGATGTCTGAGAGTGAAGGCTCTGGAATCCTCCTCCTTGGGAGGAATCCTCACTTCATGCCTCACCACTGGCTGCCTCCTGTGCTCATGTCTGAAATGTGGAAACAAGTAGGATTTTGTCAAGATGAACACCTAGTTCAGACCCCACTGGCCTGGGAAGACAGTCTGTGCTCTGTGGAAGCCACCTCAGTTTGGGTGTCTGAGCAGAGGTGGAAGAGGGTGTCCTGTGTGCCAGAAGTGCTCTAAACAAGTCATTATAAACAAAGTAACCGAGCCTCAGAAAGATGAGTTAACTTTGTATTAGCTAACTAGGCAGGGAAAGGCAGACCAGGATGCTGGCTTCCTGGTCAATCTCCCTTCAATGATGGTATTATTGAGTAATTATAGACAAGCATCTCTATTCTCACACTGGGTCAGAATACCCCCAGGCACGTGTAGTGAAAATCCAATCCCCTTTCCTGGAAATCAGCACATGTTTCCTGATACCCTCCTGGCTCACTCCTGGTGCAGCCATGGCCTGCAGAGTGTCACCTTCCCAGTGGCCCAGTAGGCCACCTGGAATAGGCAATCTGAGCTTTGCGAACTTTTAATGTCCCTTGTCTATTCCTGTACATAAGCTTATAGAAACGTATTAAACTGTGACCCTAAAATCTACTTGTCATGGAAATTATTCTTTCAGGCTGAGGCAGTGATGCAGGGTGCCCACCATTTTATTGTTGGTGCTCATCCTGCTAATACAGAGACACAGAAGTCAGTAGAGACAGACTTATATGTCACAGAAACGGACACAGGTCAATGAGCAACTTTTTTTGGTAGCTAATTCATTTGCTCAAAGCAAAATGGTCTGTGTTATGATATAAAAGCAGTGAAACAGAAAAGAAGCGTGTAAGCCACTTTTGATTCCTGGTGTGGCTTCCTCATCTCACAGTTCCCCCTCTCTCAGACTGCTTAGCAGACTGTCTACTGAGCCACATATTGAGTGCTATGTTTAGTACATTGGAACACTGAAAACCCTTTTAGCAAGAAAAAGATGAGCATATACAATTTACCTAAACAGTAGAATACATATGACATTTATGTTAAAATAAAGCCCATTTTATGCAAAAGCAAATATCATCAATATGATACATTTCTTATATGTGTCAAATTAGAATATAAAAAGCAATATTCTCATTTGCAGTTTTTATTGTTGCTATTCAGTGGCACATCCTTAGACTGTTAATCTGTATTGCAAGTTGAAAACCTCTTCACTTTAAACAGGCACTGGGATAATATAATTATGTCTATAAATCTATAGTAAATATTTTGCTTAATTCTCCTCTTATATAGACAAAACTCTGAATTTTGATGCTTAAGTATTTTAAACACTAAGTTGGATATGCTCAGATTCACTTGAGAGCGACATCTGTTAACATACACAGTCTCCAGACAACGACTAACACTTAGGTCTGGGTGAGCAGAGAAGAGAAGAGGGTCCCTGAACCTGAGGCCAGACCACCCACTTCAGAGACTGTGTGACAAGGCAGTTGATGGGATGGTACAGTCTCAGAATTTACAAAAAATAAAACTATTGATCCCAATTTTGCTCTCACCAGCAATCTCTGGGTGATTTTTGTCATGTTGCTATGGGTTTTATTGGTAATTTCCTATGGGCAAGCAGGCTCCAGATTCAGAAATTGTTACATTTTGAGGACTGACCACCTGTCTGCCCATCTCTGTCAAAAATGGAAGGTACTCAAGAAAGGAGATGCCATCTGCAATGAAAGATTAAATGCTTTGGGTCTCTCAGTGCTTCTGAAAGGGCAGACGTTAGACTCTTTCCCATCTAGATTGCATAGAGCCTTACTCCAGTCACCAATGTTCTAGAAATCAGCCTATTTTTATTGGCCAGAGGTGCTTATCTTATTATCTTTTAATTGGTACTCATCACTTATTTTGTTATGTTTCATTCAGAGGTATTGCCATGAAGATTTGGGCCCTCTAAGGGACATCTCACCCTGCAAGTAGCCTTTCCACGGGAAGTCAGAGGCGGGATGGTGAAAGGATGAACAGAACAGCTCCAGATGGATCCCAGTGAATTGTGTCATTGATATTCTCTGTCATTGTGTATTCAGCAAATACAAATGAAATTCTCCAAAGGAAACACATGTTTCCAGAAGGCAGATGGGCAGGCCCAGGTACACTGGTATTCTCCTCGTCTCACTTCAGATGAACGTGGGAAAGAATGTAGGAAAACTAATGAGTCAGAAGGGGACAGACATGGAGGTCGCTGGCTCTGGACATGGGAGTGAGTCACTCTCCATTGTCTGTGCCTCCCGAGGGTCAGACGGCCCCAGTCAGCACATGCTCCCTCTGCCTCAGATGCTTAGTATATCCTTTTAGTATATCCTTTTCTTCATTCAACAGAGAAAAATCAAGTAAGTGCCTCTTAGTTCAGACACCAGGATAAGTACACAGGATGTACAGACACTAAAGATCTCATTTCGTTAGCATCGTATTTAAAACAAAAAAGCTTTTGAATATAAAATTATGAGCAAATTCCTTATTTTGCTTAAGGCTAGAGTAGGAAAAGCACCATATCTGTCCTTTAATTAAGCAAAAGAAACCCAGGAGGCAGCCTTCACTTGGCTTTCAGGTCTTCATTTTTCATCAGTAAAATCCATAGACTCCAAAGGAGAAAGCTCAACCGTAATTAAAAGCGTTATTGAACTGAACACAATTACCAGTATTTACCTCATTATGTCATGTTGTTGGCACCAGAAGTAGAGTTCAAACTAGTTTTCTTCTCTTAGCCATGGTTTAAAAAATGTCTAATTCACTTTGGTAACAGCAAGTACAAGATCAGGTTTGGAAACGTTGCTGACTTGCAGACAAAAGGCACCGGGCACCATTCCCGCTCTCCACCACGCCCAGGTCCTGCCCCGGCAGGGACACTTCTGGGCACACAGACGCAGTGGTGCTCCACAGAGATCCTTCATCCGGGCTTCACTCTGCAAGCCTCAGGTTTGCACTGTAGTTGCCCCATTGAAAAAGCATCTATTTTCCATATAACAGTAAAATAAGATCACTTATATGAAAGATCCTTATTTCGTAAATATAATTGCAAGACTAATAACAATGTCATCAATAAGTGATAGAAAAATACCTGAATAAATGAACTTGGTAATACAAAAGACAAATTAGACAAATTCCCTTACCTTTTCATTATGTAAGATTTCACAAATGTCGTTGGTACTTGTAATGACATATTCTGGACAGGAAAAGACAGATTTTACTGAGGATGAAGTAATCATGGTTTGATTAAAGAACTTTTTGGAATGTTAGAGAAAAACATAACAAAATTTTTGTGTGTATAAATGAAGTTCATTTTATTATGGCATTTTCTATTTTCTTCTAAAAATTCTGACGTATTAATGTGCACAGGTTTGTTTTTGATCATTTAGACTAAAACAAGACATGAGAATGACCAGAAAGTTAGTTCAACCTTAACAATGCACATTTCCAAAAATAGAGAGAGTGTGTGTTCTGTCTTCTGACTTCTCTGACAGCTCTCTGATACCAAATGCACCGAGCACTTGCCCTGCACAGTGGCAGTGGATTGTGTCTCCTCCTGGGCTTGCTCTGCTTTCTGCCTGGAATCCTGGAAAGCCAACCCCATCCCCTGTGCCAGGCAAGCACTTCCTGGCTTGTCATCTTACCTCCACAACTCCAAACTCGCTTACCCCTAAAGATCTCTGCTCCTTTTAGAGACCATGGTCTTAATCACTTCCTCCTTTAACACACTGTGTATTACTGTGTATTACAATACACAGACTCTGCATTTTATTTACTTTTATCACTTTTGCCTTTGGAAATGTGCTTCACTCATTGCTATTTCACCCCTATGTTTCTGCCTCACACTAGATTGTCAGCCCCTGATGTTCCAAGATTGTGCATTTGTTTGTTCGTCTGTTTTGTACGTTGACACCTGGTACTTTCTGGCCTCTAATAGGTGCTTACGACCTATTTAGTATCAGAAAGAGTGAAGCAGCACAAGCTAAGGATATTAAATTATAATGCATTTATTAAATAGGATGGTATGAGTAACTTACAATTTTTTTCACTGATTGAATAAGCTGAATTGTACCAAATGATACAAACACATAATTTGATCTAACGCTCCCTCTAGCCTCCAAATAAGCAAAAAATTTTTAAAAAGTCATAAGAAAATAATCAATTATTTTGCTGTGTATCCATCAGTTTCACACTGTGTATTAAAGAATCTTTTGTAATTAAAAAAAGTAAAGAAAACAGTGAAAATCGATGTTTCTTCTTAAGCACCTCTTAAGGTGCTTAATTTTCAACTGCCCAAACCATTACAGTCATTGTACCTATACGTAGAACTGGGTGTAATTCTCACTCTAAACAAGTAGAAATAATCTGAGAGAAGCAAGGGCCTTAAAATTTAAAATAGATTGCTCTACTGGAAGACACTTCTCTGATACAGCAGCATAGAATCATCCCAAATCACACATTGTGACAGTTTTGTCGTGCCCAGCACGGCACAGTGTGTGTGTGCACGTGGGTGGCACCTTCAGATCCCCAGAGCAGAGCACACATCTGCCCCCTTCCTAACCCGTCCCCAGTTATTTCTTTAATTTCAGTCACCATAACTGCTGTTCAGCAAATGATCAGAGAAATATTTCCTAACTTCCCCTGTCTCACCTCCTTGATAACCTGCACAAATAATTTGTCTTCAGACTAAACCATTTCTCCTTAATTTAGCTTTAATCTCATTTACTTTTGTCCCAGATATCGGTCCTGTCCCACTGTTATCTCTGCCTCCACATCTAGTCCCCCTGGTGTCAATCTCTCAAACACCACAGGGAACGTTTTTTTCTAAATTCCAGACCTGACAATGACTCTTCACTATTTTGGGTCTCAGGAACAGATGACGTGTGTGTCTTTCAGTGCTCACCTCTCACCACACCCCCTCCCCTCATCCTGGGCTGCTCTTCTGGGATGTACTGCCTTCTTCCTTGCTTTGTTTTTTTTTTCCACCATGCAGTTCAGTTGCTCTTTGCCCAGTGGACCCTCTTCAACCCTTCTGCATAGCTGGGCATATCTGTCAAAAATCACCCAGCGATTGCTGGTGAAAACAAAATTGGGATCAATAATTTTATTTTTTGTAAATTCTGAGATTGTACTATCCCATCAGCTGCCTTCTCACACAGTCTCTGAAGAGGATGGTCTACCCTCAGGCTGAGAGAAACTTCTCTCTTCTGCACAGTGGGGTGTCATCTCTCCCATTGACCCTGGGCCCCTGAGGGTAGAAAATGTGTCCTTATCTCTCATCATCACTGCTGGACATGCTTCATTGTACATGGTAAGTATTTTTTTCTTTTAGATCACAAATTTTCTTTATTTTATTTGTAATTTTAAAAATCCAGGTCCTTTATTAAATAGAAAACAAATCAAATTTAATGCAAAATTTGTGGTCTGACACTTAAGATTTTGCATTCTTCAAAATATGAAATGCTTCGTGAATTTGCGTGACAACCTTCCACAGGGTCCATGCTAATCGTCTCTGTATTGTTCCAGTTTTAGTATATGTGCTGCCAAAGTGAGCACATAAGTATTTGATAAGTACATACTATATGAGCAAATGCCCATACATACACAAGCATGAATTTAAATAGTTTTGTCTAGTAAATAGCAACTCTTATGTCTCTGACACTGTTCCAGGTACTGGTGAAATAGTTATGAACAAAAAAGACAATGAACTCTGCCCTTTGTAGTACCTACATGAAACTTAATTTAAAAATGGTATATATGGTGCTTACTATACAATAATTAATCTAATCTAATTAATCTAATTGTTTTCAGAAACAGCAACTGAGTTTTGAGGATTCTATTAAGAATTACATATTTAATTAAGGTGCACACTTGTGGTCCCTTTGCCTGAGCATTAGAAATAAAGACAGGTATTAGTCAGTCCTGTGTGTTGTGGGGTGGCCTCCGCCAAATTAGGATAGGACTTGTGGTGTTGGTACTGCCTTCTGCATACTTTTCAGCAGTTTTTCAAATCAAAACTTGATTTATATTTAGAAATATTTAATCAGTTGTTGTAAATCTCTATGGATTGTGAGCATATAAAATTCAGGGTTTGAATACTCCATGGATTTTCCTAAGATTTTGCAAGCTGTCATAATGCTGTTGAACATTATTAATAAGGACTGAGCATCCGTCATGCATGACTATACTTTGCCTCATGTGCAACAAATTATGTTTTTGAATATGTTAGGCCAGAAATAAAAATGGACTTGACTTCCCTAGCTCCCCAAAGAACCAATATTTCATCAGAAATTTCATCTTCCACTCCCCTTTTCATTCATCTCCCCATTTGCAATTCTTCTATTCACAGTGACTGAGTGACCACATCCACATACGGTGGTCATCATGCTTATTGGTCTGCCTGGTGCAGGAAACAAGATAGCTTGTAAACAAATTAAGAAGATGTTGAATAAGTCCGCAACACATTGAAGTTACCAGAATAAATGGATAATTACACCTTGAGATGAGATCTGTGAGAGCTTAAACAGAAGTCTGATCAGTTTGGGATGGTTTGGGGGTTTTCAAGGGTAGCTGAATGACACGAGCTGAGGTCTGAAAGGTTTGTTGAAAGGTGGGAAGGGTGCCTTAGAAAAGAAGAGGAGGATGTAATGTTTATTTCAGACAAAAGAAAGAAAATAAGGAAAAAACATGTGAAGAGGGCATGTGAGAAACAAAACCTCACAGGCTTTGGTCAGAGCAGGCTGCTGATGTCTCCACAATGGGACTGTGAAGAGCCTGAAGCCTGCTGTGCACCATCTTGACCTTTATCAGTTGACTGGCCAACCACCAACACATGTGTCACTTGGAGTTCACTCTTGCTTTGAGCAAACTAAAGGGTCCAAAATGGACAGGCATAAAAGAGTTAACAAGGCAGGGCAGTATCCATGCTCAGATGAGTGCAGTGTAGACTAGTCTGTGGGAAGGAAGCAGACTCAGGAAATTGTTGTAAATAGTATAAAATCAACAAGACCTGTTTACATCTGGTTATAGCAGGTGAGGAGGAGACAAGAAGTCCCAGAGACACACTTCCCACAGTGGGTGAAGGGCGGGGCAGGTGGCTCACTGAGGGAACCCCAGCAGTGAGAGCCAGACTGGGTGGGAAGGGCTGCCTTCTTTTACACATACTCGTTTTCACATCTTCTGAGAGACCTTTGTCAAAATGTCAAACAATTAGAAATATGTATCTGTAGGACAGAAAATTTCTTTTGTTGTTGAATTTACTGAAAAGTACATTTATAAATCTTTCTGAGAATACTTTCATTTCATGAAGTGATGGTTAAAATCTGATTATACAGGATGAAGTAGTGTATGGAAAAAGAAATCTGATTTGAACTTAACCTAGGTGCTTTTTCTTTATTTTCCAAGTTTTCTGTTCAACTTTTGTGTTATTTATCATTAATATTTGATTGATCACATATAGGCACAATGTACAGATTTTTTAGTAGATTATTTTTCTAAAGATGAACCCACTGGATCTCACTCTTTATCTGGCTTTCCGTTTTATTCTGTGAGAATGACCGTGTATGTCCCATCTCCTCAGAGAGACACCACGATGGTTTTTCTGCTTTCCTCAATCATCTTAACTTTCAAATAACTGCGCTGTTTTTAATATTCAGCACTCACGATGAAATCTGAGTTGTACCCTCTTTCCTTCTCCACAAACTATAAATAGTTACAGGAGCTCTGCATTTTATACACTTGTGGCCAGAGAGTGAAATTTTGTTCATACAATGATGGAGGAGTTGTTTTTAACCAAAATTGAATTAGTAGTTGAACACTCACATTTCAAAAACTAAGTAAAAGAAAATATAATGTGAAATAGGAACTTGATTAATATTTTTATGGTTACAAATAAGTCTTAGAATAACATTGATTTTATGTAACTATTCTTTTCTCTTTTTAACTTTAAGTTTGAAATAATAGAAAAGTTACAAAAATAGTACACCACCCAGACTTTTCAAATATTCACATTTTACCACATTTGCTTAATTATTTTCTCTTTTCTCTGGAAAATTTTAAAGTTTTTAAATTGCACACATGATACCACTGAACCTCTAAAAACATAAGTGTGTTTTTCCTAAAAATAAGGTTATTCTCTCAAATAGTCCCAATATAATTATCAAAATCAGGAAATCAACATTGAGTAAGTCCCGTTCTGTCCACTATGTTACCCACTAGTCATGTTTGGCTATTTAAATTTAAATTAATTAAAATTAAATAAATTATAAATTCACACATTGTCAGTCACATTTCAGCCACTCATCAGTTCAGCAGCTGTTGTACTGAAGAGCACAGATCCAGGTCACTTCCATCATTGCCGAAAATTCTGTTGGTAACTTTCTGGAGATTCATATTTTGCCAGTTATCTTACTAGTGCCCTTTATAGCAAAGAAAAAAAAAAATTTTTCCTAGTTTAGGATCCATTGTATGAGCACATGTTAAATTTAGTTGTACATATTTTTAGCTTCCTTCAATCTGGTATCCTTTTCACAGAAAAAAATTGATGGAAAGATAGAAATTTTGGTGTCATAAGTATAAAGATGTGTCACATATATGTGTATGCATATACATGTCTGTATGGGTGTATATGTGTATATATATACTTCCTTTTTAAAGTTACATGCAGAAGTGATACCAAAACTTTGGGCTTAATGGCAATCAGTGATACAAACAAACCAAAAACGTGAGAAAATGGCACATATGAAAACTTTTATCTGGGTACATTAAAAATTGTGAATAAATCATATTTTCAGCTTGGTTCTTCACTGCTCAAAACAGTCATGTGTTCTGAGAATACTACAATATGAATTAATGTCTCCTTACTGACAGTGGAAACCAGGTCTTGGGGCACTCATATTACCCCTCTTCTCTTTCTCACACCAAATATCTGCCTTTACTGTCTGCTTTATTCTTCTGCATCAGTGTAAGGGCTGAATAGTATGGTACAAGGTCAAGAAGGGCCTCTATCCAGATGTTCTTTTCTTACCTTTCCATATACATTAGCCTAAGAATCATGGTCATTATACAAATCTCATAATTCTGATGGAATTTATAACCCTTAAATACCTGGTAAGAATTTAAAGCAGTAGGAAGTTATGAACAGATGCAGAGAAACATTTTTAAAGTCTTTAATTTTCATTTAGAACATATCTCTCATTTTATATATACAACTGCACAAAAACGTAGAATCTACAAATTAAGAACTGAAATAGAACATTATAGAGTGGAGATGAAATGAGGAAAGTGCACAATATATCCCAGCACACTGTCTCCATGACACACGGCACAATCTAGGAACATGGCTACTCACAAGCATGTACTGAGTGTGAGCAAGAGATTCTGAGGAGCTTTTAGCAAACTATACTAATTTTGGTGATCTTGGAACCTATTATTCTTTTTTATGTCATGGTTCTGAGATGGTACAGCTGCTAAATAGAGGTAATATCTGGCATCAAATGATTCCAGGGAGGATGCTCTAGTTTTATGTGGTTGTTCCCTTAAAGGAAAGATCTTCAGAAATGGAGCAAGGAAGTTCATAGTTTGTCCCTAATACCCCACAGAAGCATTTGGCATATGCCCTATGGCTTTGTTTAAAGTAATAGAATTTTTTTTTAAATTCAACTCCACAGATCTTGGCAATGAAATAATCTTACAGTATACTGGGAATTTGCCATCAAGATTACCAAATATGATGTAAACTACTTTGACAGTTTCTGGACAAAACTCTAATAGATTTTGAACATCATGAACTCCTAAAGCAGCCTTTTATTATGATGAATCTTCACGAGACAACCTTTATCTTTTAACAAAATTTCAATTAAAACTTGGCAGAGTTGTGACTAGAATAATCAGCCACACGGGTTTTGGCCTTCATTTTCCTTGAAGCCCAGGAAATAAAAGATGTATATGTTTATGTAGCATGCAAAATGTATGTTGCAAGCTTTTTATTTTTTAATTTTCCCTACTGGGACTTCCAACAAAATGATCAAATTAGGGGGCTTTCTTGTAAATATTTGCGGTCTGAATAATGATGAGTGTGTAGTATCTTACGTAATCTACTAACATCATGAAAAGCATTACTCTTATATGAAAAAGGAGGCAGAAAAGATCCCATAATGTTTATATGTACTCCAAAGATGATGTACAATGAAATAGGTATTTACTCGGGACTCTTAGATGTGCTTAGTTGCTATTGTTAAGCCACATTTGTCCTCTCCTAATCACTGCTCCACTGGGCTCAAACTTTGCAGCAAACATAGTTAAGGCCATACCTGCTAAAATGTTGAAATAAATCCTTACTGAATAAGAAAGAGGTACATGAGCTTTTCCCCTAGAACCACCCTAAATCTTCCAAACATGCAGCACTCCAGGATTTATAAGGCAGATTTTTCAGCCCCAGATCATTCCTGGACCTGTGCTTACACCCAGGCCCCACATGCTTTCTGATCAAGGGTCACTCATGCCATCTCAAGTACAAGCATGAGGAATTTCATTGTTGTTCTTCCAAATCGCTGTAAGAATTACATTCCCAATTGGTAGATGTGACTTGTTGATGTTATTCAATCATTGAAAAGTTCTCAATGGTACCCTAAATGGTACTCTCACTTTCAAGTAGACAAAGACTGAGTAAGTGACTAATGCAAATCAGGTCCTTCCAGTCACTAATTCCACATTAAAATGCATATTTTTTTCTGACAACTTGAAGAAAAGAAAAAAAAAAAAACCGCCCTTCTGTGACAAACAAAGTGAATCAGCAGACAAAAATGAATAACCTCCCTGAAGGATTAAATGACTTACAAGTTGAATACATAAAGAATGGAATCTGTAAACCTATCTCAGGCTAAAGCACACACATTAGGAAGGTGGAAGATTGGTTGTTTAGAATTATGAGAAGAGCAAAGATTAGAAGATTCAATTTGGTAGTGGCTATGTCTAGGGAAGAGGGAATTTTGGCTATGAACTTCAAGTACTCAGCTTTCTATAGAATGAAAGGAAAAGTTAAGAAATTAAATCTTTTCTCTAAGGTCTTAGAACTAGGTTTTTATATATTAAAATCATATTTTGGGGGGGTTATGGCAATAAAATGATGACACCTCCATCCCCCCCACATCCACATATGCACATGTGCATACACATACATATTCAGAGAGAGAGAGAGATACACCTAAAATCACTGACCTTCTCATAGAAAAAGAGAATTCACTGGTTATAGAAGACTGACAGACATTTTTCCTTGAAAATGACTAAGCTGTCATTTAACTTGCCCTGTACTTTGGCTATGAGGAAAGAATGGACTGATTTTAACAAAGTGAGTATCCTGGTTCTTTTGACAGGTAAATTTTTTACTATGAATTAATAAATCATATAGTGGTTTGGGCAACTCTTTAGTGATCCACACTCAGACTCTAATGAAAGAAATTTTTATTCTGAAATGTCCTAAAGGACCTGGAAGAAAAGTAAACTCGGACCCACGCTGATGCTAATAATTGGTGATTTCATTTGCACCTGAGCAGGAGGGGACCATTGTACTGAGACAAGCGGGCCCCCGAAATGCAGGGTTTTCTGTCTTTTATACCAGTTTTCTCTGCTTAGCTTAAGTGAGCAGAGGTGGGGGAGATGTGGTGTGTAGCCATTGGCAGGGTTACAGTTTTGGTTGTCAATGGATACGTTTCAAATCATGATGGTTATAACAATATAACAATAATTGATTAATGGATACATCTCTTAGATCACAATAGTTATGATTATACAATAGCAATTAATCAATGGACATGTCTTAGATCACCAGGGTTACAGTATTCAATCAGGCCCTGGTGAGTTCTCTACCATTGTTCACCTACTGAGAACCTGGTGGTAGTGAAACTTGGGACTTTCCATGCCTCTTTGAATTCTGGAGAGCATGGGAGAGTGGCTGGGAAAAGCCCATAGAGTGGGGAACCAGAGAGGGCAGGAGGTTGCCCGTGGGGTGGGGGGAATGGAAGGAGGGGAAGGGAGCAGAAGCTCACGACAATTCATCCAGATCTGTATTTTAAATTTATAGTAACAAAAATAATGTTTCCAAGAGAGGTCACTGGGGAAGCAGCCCATAAATTTCCTTAGCACATGCCCGCCCAGCTCTGTAGCACATACATTTGAAGCTCCTCTCCTGCATTTCGTATTAAGAGCACTGTCACCTCCCTCACTTCACACCACACTAGGACACCAACATGGGGCACCAAGTGGAGCTCTCAGAGATTCTTGCCTCTGTATCACAGGGTAACCCTAAACTAATTGCATAATTATGCCCACCTATCAAGCTTAAAAGCAGACCCCACAGGATCAAACTGTCCCCAATGCACTTACCTGTGTTCTAGGCGAGAAAAGCTGAAGAATATAAGGAAATAGAATTGCATAGCACCAGAAAAGGTAAAATTTACAGTGCCTGTCTCCGATCAAACATTACCAGGCATGCAAAGAAGGAGGAACATATGATACATTAAAAAAGTTACTCAGTTGGCTCGGCACCTGTGGCTCAAGTGGCTAAAGCACCAGCCCCATACACCTAAGGTGGCAGGTTCGAATCCCCAGCCCGGGCCCACCAAACAACAATGACGGCTGCAACCAAAAAATGGCCAGGCGTAGTGGCAGGCGCCTGTAGTCCCAGCTACTTGGGAGGCTGAGGCAGGAGACTCGCTTGAGCCCAGGAGTTGGAGGTTGCTGTGAGCGTGATGCCATAGCACTCTACCCAGGGGGACAGCTTGAGGCTCTGTCTCAAAAAAAAAAAAAAAAAAGTTACTCAGTCAAAACTGACATAATTGTGAGATTTAGCTAAAAGGGCAAAACATTTATTATAAACACATACACTTGCTCAAAAAGTTAAAAAAAAAAAAGTAAGTGTGAAAGATAGACGAGCCCATTCAACTTGAACAGACAAAATCTACGTCTGAGGAGCAAATTACACTGGGTGAGATTAATGGCAGATTACCTTACAGAAGAGAATAGAAATGAAGTTGAGGACATCTGGACATGTGAACAATTGTCCAAAATAAATCACATAGAGAAAACAGAACTTAAACAAAATTAAAAGATTTTCAATGAGCTGTGAGACAACATAAAAGGTCCTAAAAGTTGGGTAATTTGAATCTCTGAGGTTGAGGGACAGAGAAAATATTTTTAAAATCATAGGGAAAATTTATTCAAATTTGGTGAAAAATATAAGCTCACACTCAAAAAGCTCCTAAAATCCAAGCAAAATTAATATGACTACAATTACACAAAAGCACAAAAGTAATGAGAAAAAAATTATTAAAAATTATTAAAAGTAATAGATATTGGGGTTAGGGACAGAACACATGACATACAGAAAAACACAGATATGAACAAGAAAATATTTCGTCTTGGGAAAAATGCAAGTGAAGAGAAATGTCAGTAACATCTTAAAAATACTGAGACAAAACAAAAATAAAATAAACTGTAAACCTAGAACTCTATACACAAAGACAACGTCTTTCAAAAATGCAGAATTGAAATAAAGACTTGGAAAGATGTAAAATGCTAAAGGAATTTATCATCAGCACAACTGCACTATGAACAGTTTTAAAGAAACTCCTCAGATGAAAAAGAAAAGATTATACCAGATTTAAGTAGAGAGTTACACAAAGAAAGATAAAAAAAATATGAAAGGCAGGTGAAGCAAGATAGCAGACTAGAAACATCTCTTTTGCAACCACTTGTGGTGAGATGGGTAGAAAGTATTCCAGCCACCTCTGGCTGGGGGCATCTACCCAGAAACCACTTCAGGGGAACAAGGAGGCATCAGGAGACTCCACGAGCCAATGAAAAGGTTGGGAGGAGTGGAAAACAGCACAGAGGGCAAGTGCCTGAATGCCAGCAGAGGCTGGCGGGTTCTGTGGTGGTTTTAAGACAGAGAAGGCCTTTGTTTTTGGACTTGGGCACATTTTGTAGTTACCTTGAGAGTTCTGGGGTGAGTGAGTGATCTAAACCAGGGGCAGGGATTGAGCCACCAGGTAGAATGGAGCTCTAGTCATTCAGCTGCTGGTTAGATGCAGACATTGTGGGTCAGCTGGTGGCTGGGTATAGCCATTGTGAGAGAGCTGCCTGTGAGGAATAGCTCTTGACCTCAAGGCACCCACCCCACCCCTCCACCCCACCTAGAGGCTGAACATTATGGATGTGGGTCTTGGCAAGGGAAAGAACCCCCAGAAAAAGAGGAAAATTAAAAAGTAAGTTGAATGAGGTGGAACAAAGAAAAGTCAGCTAGCTTAAATTTAAGCTAGCCATTGCTAGTAAGCATCCTTTCTTTTCTGAAATTCTAGCCTGTTGGGGATACAGATTATGAACACCCCTGCTGGGTCCATGAGCACTCTGAGAAGAAATGGCCATAGAAGAGACTATCGCAAAGCCCTAAAAAGATACATTAACTGGCTCATTTCCTGCCTAGTAACCAGGCAAACCAGATACCCATTGTGGAGGTTTGCGTTTGCCTGAAGCAGAGATCAAGGGAGTAGCTGGAGCCCTGAGATATGGTCAGAAGAGTTTATATCCCTTATTGAAGAGGACGATCCTCTACGGTGGTGATGGGAGGAAAATTCATCCCTCCCACAGATTCCTCAGAGGACATTAATGCCAGTGGAGTTTTACTCCACAGGGAACTAGCAGAGTTTAACACCTCCCTAGATATCTGTGTACTTGATCTCAAGCAGGAGGCTCTCCCAGATTTCAGATTTGTCAAGACTACTCAAACCCTTAAAAATAACAATAAGAGCTGATATGCTCACTCAGAGAAACTGCTGGTGTCTTTGTTCCCTTCTTCATCTTACTCTCTGGGCAAATAGACTTCAGTAAATGCAGAGTGGAGCAAAAACTCTGGGTCAATGCCAGAACCCCACAAATGGGCAATGGACTCCTGAGTTTCCTCCTTTAATTCTATTCCTTGCCTCATGTCTCTTTCTTTGCCATCATTTTTCTTTCTTTCTTTCTTTCTTTCTTTTTTTTTTTTTTTTTTTTATAGAGTCTCACTTTATTGCCCTCAGTAGAGTACTATGGCATCACAGCTTACAGCAACCTCTAACTACTGAGTTAGGTGATTCTCTTGCCTCAAATTCCCAAGTAGCTGGGGCTATAAGCATCCACCACAATGCCTGACTATTGTTTGTTGCAGTTTGATGAGGGCCAGTTTCGAACACACAACCCTTGGTTTATGTGGCCATTGCCCTACCTACTGAGCCACAGGTGCTGTCCCTTTGCCATCATTTCTAACTTTATATTTCTCCACCAGTTCCATGGTTCTTAGCAGACCCTGCTCCTGGGGCAGGAACCCAACAGAAGGAGAATCTCCCAGAGGAATGGAAGCCCTAGTAGAGGATATCAGAAATGACAATTTCCCAAATATCACCAAAGATTCTGACACACTCCTTTCCAAGGGATATCAAACTCCAGGTCATCTCAAGTCAAACAGAGCTTCTCTAAGACACAGTATCATTAGCCTGTCAAAAGTCAAAATGAAAGAGAAAATTCTGCAATCAGCCAAGAGTAAGCACCAATTGACCTACAGGGATAGATACATCAGAGTGACAGTGGAATCTCAAATGAAACTTTCCAAGCCAGAAGAGAATGGTCAGTTGCCTTTAACCTTCTTAAACAAAACAATTTTCAGCCCAGAATATTATATCCTGCTAAACTAAGCTTTACAATTGAGGGAGAAATAAAATCTTTTTGTGATATGCAAACACTGAAGAAGCTTGCCACAAGACCAGCTCTATAGGAAATATTTAGACCTGTACTCCACACTGACCATCACAATGGACCACCAACAAACTAAACATCCAGAAACTAAAGGACAAAACCTAACTTCCACAATGACACACAAGATAAAACTAAGCAATGGATTTTCACACAATAAGATAAATAGAACTCCAACACACTTATCAATTATCTAAATATATGTTTTTGGCTTGAATTCCCCATTGAGGCAGAACAGCCTGGGTGATTGAATAAACAGGTACAAGCCATCCATATGATATCTACAGGAAACACACCTTGTCTCAAAGGACAAAACAGGACTCAAGGTAAAGGGGTAGAAAACATTATTTTGGGCATATGGAAATCAGAAGAAAGGAGGAGTCACAAACTTTTTTTATATACAAATGGATTTAAGGCAACTAAAGTCAAAAAGTACAAAGATGGACACTTTATGGTGGTAAAGAGAACAATATAACAGGAGGACATTTCAATTCTAAATATTTATGCACCCCACTTAAATGTTCCCTGATTTATGAAACAGACTTTAATGGGCCTGAGAAATATGATGTACTATAATACCATGATAGTATGGCACCCTCTTACAGAGCTGGACAGATCTTCTGAATAGAAACTAAACAAAGATACAAGAGACTTAAATATGATCCTGGAAAAATAGTTCATAATGGACATACAGAACACACTATCCCAAAGCTAAGGAATATATGTTCTTCTCATCAGCCCATGGAACATTTGGCAAAATAGATCAATATCCTAGGACACAAATCAAACGGAAACAAAATTAAAAGAATTGAAATTATACCTTGTATCTTCTCAGACCACAAGGCAATAAAGCTGGAACTCCAACAAAAATTTTCATCCTCACATAAAGGCATAGAAACTAAACAACCTTATACTGAATGAAAGTTGGATCAAGGAAGAGATAAAAAAGGAAATCATTAACTTCCTTGAGCATAACAACAATGAAGACACAAGCTACCAAAACCTGTGGGACCCTGCAAAAGCAGTACTAAGAGGGAAATTTATCTCATTAGATGCTTTCATCAGAAAACCAGAAAGCACATCAGCAGTCTAATGAATCATCTTAAAGAAAAAGAAAGGGAAGAGCAATCCAATTCATAATCCAGCAGAAGAAAAGAAATAGCCAAAATTAAATCACAAATAAATAAAATTGAAAACAAAAGAATCATTCAGAAAATTAGTGAAACAAAAAGTTAATTCTTCAAAAAGATAAATAAAATCAATAAACTATTGGCCAGATTAGCCAGAAATAGAAATGTAAAATCTTTAACAACCTCAGTCAGAAACAAAAAGGGGGAAATAACAACTGATACCACAGAGATACAAGAGATTATTTCTGACTACTACAAAAAACTCTATGCCCAGAAATTTGACAATGTGGAGGAAATTAACTAATACCTGGAATCACATCATCTTCCTAGACTTAACCAAGAAGAAATAGATATTTTGAACAAGAATGGTATCAAGCACTGATATTGAAGAAGCAATAAAAAAGCTCCCAACAAAAAAAGCCTCAGACCAGATGGCTTCACACCAGAATTCTATCACACATTTAAAGATGAGCTTGCACCTACACTGTAGAACCTATTCCAAACATTGAGAAGGGATAAACCTTTCCCAATACATTCTATAAAATAAACATCACTTTTATTTCAAAACCAGGAAAGGAACCAACTAAAAAGAACTACTGATGGGTGGCACCTGTGGCTCAGTGAGTAGGGCGCTAGCCCTACATACTGAGGGTGGTGGGTTCAAGCCCAGCTCTGGCCAAAAAAAAAAAAAAAAAAAAATTAAAAATTAAAAGAACTACTGACTAATTTCACTAATGAATATTGATGCAAAAATGCTTAACAAAATCTTAACTAATAGATTGGAGCTACATTTTAAAAAATTTATACATCACAATCACGTGGGTATCATCTGAGGGATGCAAGGCTGGTTTAACATAAACAAATCCATAAATATAATTTACCATATCAACAGGAGCAAAAACAAAGACCAAATAGTCCTCTCAATAGAGGCAGAAAAAATTGACAAAATTCAGCATTGTTTCCTAATAAGAACACTTAAGAATGTAGGCATAGGTGGCATAATTCTTAGGCTATTTGAAATCAACTATGATATACCCACAGCTATTATCATATTGAATGGAGTAAAACTGAAAGCTTTCCAACTTAGATCTGGCATCAGACAAAGATGTCCTTTATTGTAACTACTATTCAACATAGTTCTGGAAGTTCTAGACAATGCAACCAGGTAAGAGAAGGATATAAAGGGCTTCCAAATGAAGGCAGAGTAGATGAAACTCTCACTGTTTGCTGATGATATGATCTTCTACTTAGAGAACCCCACAGACTCAACAACAAAACTTCTGGAAGTGATCAAGAAATACAGTAATGTCTCAGGGTATAAAATCAATGTCCACAAAAGGGTCATCTTTGTACATGTCAATAAGCCAAGTTGGCTTCAAAGAAAATGAAATGCCTAGGAACATACCTAACGAAAGAAACAAAAGATATGAAGTACTTTACAAAGAGAATTGTGAGACAAAGAAAATAAGTAGCAGAAAACATTAACAAATGGAAGCACATACCATGAACTTGGCTGGGAAGAATCAATATTGTTAAAATGTATATTCTACCCAAAGTGAACTATAGATTCAGTGCAATCTCCATTAAAATACCAACAACACACTGTGAAGAACTGGAAAAAAATAGTACTTTGCTTTGTATGGAACCCAAATAAACTTTGTATAGTCAAGTCAATTCTTAGTAGTAAAAACAAAGCCAGCAGCATTACTCTACCAGACTTCAGGACTATATTACAAGTCCACAGTTATCAAAACAGCATGGACTGGCACAGAAATAGAGACATAGACATATGAAACCAGTCTCTTATAGCCATCTGACCTTTGACAAACCAAACAAAAGCATACAGTGGGGGAAAAGAATCCCTATTCAACAAATGGTACTGGGAAACTGGATAACCTATTTAAAAGACTGAAACTTGACCCATGCCTTTCACCACCACTCAAAAATTGACTCAAGATGAAGAAAAGATTTAAATCTAAGACATGAAACAATAAAACTCTTAGAAAAAAGTGTGGTAGAAACTCTTGATGATGTTGGATTCTCTGCCCTTATTTTGCCTGGTTACATTGGCTAGAACTTCCAGAACTAGGGTATGTTGAATAGTGGTGACAATAGAGGACATCCTTGTCTGGTTCCAGTTATAAGTGGGAAAGCTTTCAGTTTTACTATATTCATTATGATATTAGCTGTGGGTTTGTCTCTGGGGAAATATTTTATGGCATGGACTTAAAGTGGCCATCACAACAACAGAATAAACAAATGAGACTTAATTAAGCTGAAAAGCTTCTGCACAGCTAACGACACAACAATAAAGCAAAAAGACATTTCAGAATGGGAAGAATATTTGCAGTGTATGAATCTGATAAAAATCTGACAAAGACCTGATAACTAGAATCTATAATGATTAATCTACTCAAATTAATCAAGCAAAAGTGAGCAAACAATCCTATCTACCACTCGCTAGAGCTATGAATAGAACCTTCTCTGAAGAAGACAAATGTCTCCCCAGCACAGCACAGAGTTATTAAAGCTATGTACATAAAATATTTACCAAGGTAGAAAAAATTATGTACTATAAAGGAAATAGTATCACCACAAAGGAAACAAAAATGAAGAGACAGCCTACAGAATGAGAGAAAATATTTGTGAACTCTCAACACAGAATTAATAACATCAATATATAAGAAGCTCAAATAACTCAACAGGAAACAAGTGATTTTTTAAAATGGGCAAATAATCTAAATAGACATTTTTCAAAAGAAGACATACAAATTAACAATAGGCATATGAAAAAATGCTCAACATTACTAATCATCAGGGAAATGCAAATGAAAACCATGGTAAACCATCACCTCACCTCAGAATTATCAAAAAGACAAAAAGCAATGAATTCTGGTAAGGATATGGAGAAATATAGTGGATTTTTTAAATAGAATTGGGAACAAAATGCCCTTTTCTTTTCAACTCAGTTGTGTTTATATGGTTAAAACGTGTCTTCTATTCTTGTCTCTTTGCTTATGGTCCAGAAATTTTCATTGGCATATTTTTATGAAGACACTGCTGTTCCTGAAATGTGTGATTGAATACGTATCAGATCTCTTCGCTGTTCATTCACATTTACCTGGAGGACATAACAGAATGAGTTCTCACACTTTCCTCCTCCTGTGGCACCTTGTTGATGGAAGTTTCACTTTCAGCTGGTGGCCGGGCTGGTCATACCCATGTCCAGTTATGCACCTCCTCCATTCCTCAGTATATGGGACCTGATGTCCACACCCATGAGGGCCACCTCCTGGTGACCCACTCTGTGGCCCAGCTGGATATTACCTACTGGACTCGCCCCCATTTACCCCCCAACACACATGGGCTGTGCACAGTGCTAATTTTCATAGATGGATGTACATCTGATAAAGTACAGTCCATACTGTACTGTACATATCAGTACACTATGCCTTGTTCCTTATATTGACCATCTCTGTATGCTCACCAGTTTGTTAGACTCCCTTGGGTGGTCAACTTGGAGGTCTACTGTACTTTGAAATAAATTTAACCAAGGAAGCAAAAGATTTGTACATTGAAACTATAAAACATTAATGAAAAATAAATCATGAAGACACAAATACATGGAAACATATCCAAGCTTTATAGATTAGAATAATTAATTGCATTATTAGAAATGTCTATATTATGCAAATGATATATAAATTAAATGTCACGGGATTTTTTACAGAAATAGAAGAAATTCTAAAACATGTTTGGAATCACAAAAGACCCCAAATAGCCACAGTATACATTGAACCCTACTATGAGTATGCTATGATTAGGTGGCATTTGCTTGGGTGTTTATCCTGCTTAGTTTCCTCTGAGCTTCTTGGATTGGTGGTTACATTATCGGTCTGTTTTGTAAGTTTTCTATTTTTTTCATTAGAATACTTAATATATTCATCATAGTAATTTTAAATTCTCTAAATAATGACTTCAAATATATATATATATATATATATATATATATAGTATTTTAATCTGCTTATGCTACTTGCTTTGTTACTTCAGACCATATATATACCTTTTGCTTGCCTGGTAATTTTTTATTCAAACCTTCTCCTAATGTGTCAGGTAACAAGATATGAGGCATTAAGGCTTTCACTGGTAGGTTTTATATTATTCTGGCTAGGAGTTTGCTATGTTTAGTGTTTGCTGTAGCTGTAGGTTCCAGAGGGTTTAGTTACCCCTCACTTTCTTATTTGTACTTATTTTTGCTCCACTTCTGTCTACAGGTTTCCCTAAAAACTACTTCTTAAATAGAGTCTGTGTTTTGCAGCTCTCTTGGCTGCAATCCACTGCTATTACACTGGGGCTGTTTAATGAGGTGGTAAGGTGCTGAGAGGGCAATGTTCTATAAGATGCTGCTGAAATCTCATTTTTTAAAGTGAGCCTGAACCCTTGGGCTATGACCTTCAGAAGTATTTCTTAGCCTTATTTTTTTCCCCTTATATGAAACAAAAACTTCTGGGCTGAAGGTTTTTTTTTTACTCTCCTTTACCTATGTCAGGTAAGGTCCTGGTAAAGGATAATTTTCCTTATAGAACAGTTCTTTGTCACAGAGAAAGATTATTTTCCTTCTTTCCCATTCCTGGAAGAGGAAGGAATATTTTCCTGATCTTTACTGTGAGAACCTATAGGGATTCCTGGAGGTAGAACATGTGGAAGGGTACCCCCTACCCACACTGGACCCCCAGGAGTTTTTAATTACCAAGCCTCCAGCATTCATCAAAATTGTCATTTAAGTGTTCCTACCAATACTGTCACCAGCAGCTTCTGCTCCTGGTAAGCTGAGATCTCAGCTGTCTTTCTCTGAGTTTAACAGTATCTTGAACTTTGTAGGTAGCAGTTTACCCAATGACTTCAATTCTATAATAGGACTAAGAGAAGTTGTGGATCTTCATTTCTTTTCCCTGCTGTGAAGACAAGAGAGAAAACTTTCAAATCTTTTATATGTTGAAGCTTAAATGCCCTTTCTTGATTGAATTTTTATTGTATGAATTGCGCATTATCCTTCTTGGCTACCCACTCATCTCACCCTTGAGTGCACCATGTTTTATTAAACATCTCTGTGATTTTCTTCAGGTCAGCTGTCACCAAGACCTTGCTGCTCATTATGATGATGGGGTACACCTTGCTTCCTGAAGTTAAACTCTGAACCTGGCTCCTATTATCTCAGGATGCCTGGCACTATAGAGAGCCCACGGGTGTGATGCCCTCTCCTCCATCGTTCCAACAAGAAGAGACCAACAACCACTAAATCTCTTAGTGAATGGGAGCTTTTTTCACCAGAATATACTTTATAAGAATTTGCTCTCTGCAATCTCCTACAGGGCACAGTCAACCTGTAGGCTTTTCAGCCTTACGTTATAAAAATATTCTAGTGAGGTAACTTCCCCAAGACTTTTGATTCTTCTCTTCTGCTATTTTTTTTTTCCTAGAAGTTCTTACATTTCTATTTTACTTAAGTGGGGTTATTACTTTGTATAGGCTTGCAAGGTCTACCCTAGCATGTTTTAGGAGCATCAGAGGTTCTCTGAAAAAGTGTTAAATACTCATCTTTCAAACCATGCCATTTCTATAACTTCTCCCTTACCTAAATGTGTACTCTATATTTATCAGGATCTAGTTTTACACTTGTCTGAGCACCACTGGCACATAAAAGCTACTACATGTTATGGCTTATGGGACCTCTTTATTCTCTTAGCAAACACAGCACTTCCCTGATTAGCTATTGACCTGAGACAAGCAGAGGATGAGTAGGATAAGAGGCCATGAGGGGTGCTCACTGTCAATGCAAGCACAGGTCTTTTTGTCATCCACAGGGAAGCTGGAAGCAGTGGCATTTGACAGAGGAGGGAGCTACTTCTGCAGGACCACCAATTTCAGAACACATCTGTAATTCTAAAGTCCTCAAGTTCATCAATCCTAATAACATCGTCAAGGCTGTCAAGTCAAATTCTTTCCAAATCACAGCTCTGGATACTATGTAGGAACTTTCCTGGGTTGATAATTTCACCTTCTTTGGGATCCACCTACCCACCTAGTTAAGTCAAAGAAGAATAACTTTTTAAGCTTCCAAGGAAGACTCAAATTGAAAATCACCCTTAGCCTTATTCTTTTCTCCCAAGCATCACACACCCTACAACAGACATCCAGTTCCATAATACTCATAGGAACTGCTCTCTCATGCCTCTCAGACACCTGTGTTCTGTGGTTCTTCACCAACAATGGTACCATGTCAGTTATACTTCTGCAGCACAAAGGGCTCTCCATACTTTATCTGGCACCAGCAATGGGGGCCAGTGAGCTAGTGGGTGATAGGGCTCCAAAATCCCATTTTGGAGTTTGCTTCTTAACGGTTGCTAATGGAACAAGATGTTTTAGGAAACAGACTCTCTGACAAAGTGTGACATATAGCAGGTGCACTGGGGGCAGACCTGGGACAACCCTGGGGGAGCAGTGCTGAGCAGAGGGACATGCACAAGTGTAAGTTATTAAGCAGGCCACAGATGGGGACTCTGCAGCAGGTGTCCCACTTTCAGCATGTCCTAAACTGGAGTGCAAGGACCAGCCTTCAGAACCATACTGAGTAGTCACTGAGTGGGTGACCCAGGAGCAAGTCAACCTCCTGGGAAAATTCCCAGAGACAAATGCATCCATCATATTGGACACTCTCTGGCAGCACAGGGACACTCAGAGCACACCTGTGTGGCACAGCCCAGTGTCCATCTACTAATCCCTACTGGGGTGACTTGCTCTTGTCTAACAACTGGGCTCTGCCAGCACGGATAAACAAGGAATCAGACTTATTTTAACAACTTACAGCAATTGCATGATGATTCATAAATTTAAAAATCCCCTTTCCGTGTCACATTTCAATGATTTCCTTACCAACTTCAACCTGGCTCTGAGGTTCCTCAAATGTACCTCTGTGCCCATTATACTGAAAGTAATACAAACCAATAGAGAGGCTCTGCATCCCAGCTCTGCAAATAGTCTTAACATTTTATGGACTTTGTTATTTGATGTTAAGCAAATTTTAACACACTACATTACTTAATTTTCTAAACAAACCCCATTTGACAAAGCACCCGGCAGATATAAGGAGGTTAAATATATTTTCCCAATTATATCACACTAAGAGGCCACAGGGCACAAATTGAAAGCCAGTCACTCTAAATTCAAATTCACGGTTATTTTCACACAGCTTTTAGTGATGTGGGAAGAAGTCATTTATTTGAATTTCCTTACTAATAAAAGTAATTAATTGGATGAGTTAATCTGAGTTTCTACCACTGGAATCCTAAGTGGCTCCTATACTGGTCTAAGAAATCTAGATATTCATATTTTCTGTTTAATATTCTATAATGGAGTTGAAGTTTTCTCAACTACCCATACCATTTCCTTGATTAGATCTGTATTTTGTCTGCAGCATCACTTTATTTTTACAAAGTGTACTGTACAGCATTCTAATTAAATATAAAAGTACTGAGTATTAAGATACTCTGTTCTCATCAGCAGAAATACACACCACTTTGCTTCCTGGGTAAGTGTCTGCAGAAGAGCATTACTGTCAATTTTAATTTCAAGTTGCTTCAGTGGAGAAGATAAATGAGATGCGAGTAGATGGTTGTCATTACATAATACAATTTAAAACCTTGTAAAGGGACACCACACTTGCTATACCACTTAAAATCTATGCATGCATCTCAGGCAATTTAAAATCAAATAAGGACAAGAAAAAATAAGACTTCTATGGCTAACTTGTTGTTAAAGATTAAAACATAATATAAGATTAGGAATATCAAGTTAACAGTGAATTCATTAAACAGAAGAGAATTTAAGATTCTGGAACAATGGTTCTCAACCTTCCTAATGCCGCAAAGCATTTTCATTGTTAAAAAAGGGGTCGCGACCCACAAGTTGAGAACCACTGCTCTAGAACAATTAACACACTCTCAATCTATGTCATCTCCCTTGGTGGCTGCTTGGTTGAACTAATAGACTTGGGTTAATCCAGCTGGGAATATGCTCATCATAAATCAATTTACCTGTTCATAGGTTCCATTCAGGCAAGTTCTGTTGTGCCCTCAATGACAGCTAACAGGCACATTTACACTAAACAAGTGAGGTTATATTCCTTTGGTCTATGAGAAATTTTTAAAAGTACTTATAGTTTATTTTATTTACAGTTTATCCCTGTTTTGCAAATTCCTCTTTCCTTAAGTAATTATTTTGCAAACAAAACATTATTTTACAAATAAAATATTCCACGTGGGCAATGTATGTTCTAACAATTTTCATGTTGACTGCAATGAAAAATTCCTATTCTAATTAATAAAATAATAAGGGTAAAATTGACTCATTCTCTACACAAACACTCCTAAGAAAAAAGAATGGTCTTTCACTAACATATCTGAAGATTAAGATTATTTTATTACTATTATTAAGATTAAAATCGCCACAGAAGCAGAGTTATCTGTGGCACTAATTCTCCAAACTCATTTGTTATTTTCCCAGATTTCTTTCTTCTTATATATCATTTTCCAAATTTTACTTCCAACCATTCTAAATAAGTCAAAACTAATATCCACAAATTTCTTCCACTTGCTGCTGAAGGTCACTTATTTTTACCCATAGTTACCTCAGTTACATTTACATGTTATGTTTTGAGTTAGCAGGAGAGAGCAGAAAAACAGATAATTATGCCAGCAATTGATTTTAAACATAAATGAAGGGTGTAACAAAACAATTTTCAAAACAGTTTCATTCCACGATACGCAGTGAAGGTACTGCCTCGGACATTTTCAGTCTCCCCTCCACGTTCTAGGCTCCTCTTGTACCAATAAAGGAAAGCGAGTTTCCAAATCCCTGGCAGGAGTATTTGCTGCTGC
The DNA here is from genome assembly GCF_000181295.1 of Otolemur garnettii. Lineage (NCBI taxonomy): Eukaryota > Metazoa > Chordata > Mammalia > Primates > Galagidae > Otolemur > Otolemur garnettii. The sequence goes on along the minus strand of NW_003852440.1, from coordinate 12,271,630 downwards.
GTCCACACACCTGCCTGAGGAGAGAGAGCAAGAAACCGCGGCCTCCAGTCCCCGGGGGGCGCAGCTGCAGGCAGCCCTGGGGGAGGCGCGGCCTCGCACCCTGCTCTGCCTCCTGCTACTTATGGCCCAAGGCAACAAAGGCTAGTCTCTATTAGCTCAAGGAACAACTGGGTTTGGGTATTTGGGGACACACTTTTTTGGGTGTTTTGTATGGGAACTACCTCCAAGAACTGACAGCTGCCTGAGGAAGGAGATACGTGTTTGTGCACCCCTCTACACAGCCAGCTCCAGCTCAAGTCCCCCACCTCCTGTGATAGGAGCTCCTCCACAACTTCCCCTGGTCGGGTGACGGAAATAAGCTACCAGGCAGCTCAGTGGGTAGGGCGCTGGCCCCATATACTAAGGGTGGCGGGTTCGAACCCAGCCCTGCCAAATTGCAACAGAAAAATAGCAGGCATTGTGGTGGGCACCTGTAGTCCCAGCTACTTGGGGGGCTGAGGCAAGAGAATCGCCTAAGCCAAAGGAGGTTGCTGTGAGCTGTAATGCCAAAGCACTCTATCTAGGGTGACAAAGTGAGACTCTGTCTAAAAAAACTAAACAAACGCACAAAAAGAACCTTCCAGAATAGGTGGAGGGGAAATGCAGGGGGATGGCGGCAACAGGTTTACAAGGTCTTCATACCTTTCATAAGGTGCTAAAATTTAATTTGTTGCACACAAGGAAAAGTCCTTGAAATATCTTCAATGTGATAGGACACATCTGTTTCTAAAGGTGGTTCTTGCTTCTGCATAGAGAGGAGCAGATGAAGGGGGGCAGGAAGAGCAGCGGCTCAACAGAAAGATGCTGGTGCAAGGTGGTGGTGGGGACCAGTGCTGGGGGAAAGGAACGAAGGAGCGAGGCGGCTCAAACTCAGCTGGGCGAATCCTGGTAATGTTGGAGCCATATTATGAGGGAGGGTCACGCAGAGCAGGGTAGAGTGCCCCTGTGGGAGTCGCAGGCCTTCTGCTCAAACAAGCCAGCAACTTTCTTCCACTGGCTCAGCAAACACTTGGAAAAATACAAATTTATTAAGGAAGTGTGTCAAATGTTTGCACACCCTATATAAGACTGACACATGCAGTTTGTAAGTTTGAGTTTCTAAAACATGGTTTGACATAGTGAGATTATATGGAGTGCATTTATACAGTGTCATTCTCCATAATGAAGCCTCCCACTTACTGCACATGAGGATCAAAGTCTAAGTCTAGCTGAGAATCTATTTCAAATAACATTATATTTAATATGCAACATACCTACTTTATTGTTTTCCTGCTAGGTTGTGTGTGTGGGTTCTTAAAGTCATTTTAGATCATCAGCCTTTTTCTGAAACTTAAAATTTTATTGTCATTAATTATAACAAAGGCCATATTTCATACAGAAATTTTTATTCCTAATGAATAAGCAGAAGCAAATCCACCTAATAACCCTACAAACTTACTAGCACGGAGTCTGTATTGTATAAGAGACTAAAATTTAGTATCAACTTCTTTCTCCAAAATAAAATGCCTAGAACCATCCAAGAATACCTGCACACACAGAGCTGCCTTCTGGAGAGGTCTCAGTGCTGGGCAGCCTGGCATGGGAGGCATTTTCATCTAGGGCATAACTGGACATGAGACTGAATGCAGTGACTAACCCGGGGAATTTAGAGAAGAAATGTAAAGCGAGGGCAGAAAATGGCAAACCCCCTTTTAAAGGGGTAAAATTGTTTAACTTCATCTGTGAGAAAGCCTGAGTTAATCAAAAATGTATTCAGAAGCTGCCGCAAAGTTGGGGGGAGCCTTGCTAAGGAACAAGATGGTGGGTGTCCCCTTCAGGCATGGAGTGACAAGGCCCTCGCCTTGGTAAGGGAGGTTTCTAGCAAATAGAGAAAACAGGGTTCAGTTACAAATTCCTATGTCACAAAATAGTCAACCAAATGGAAAAGAGATTAGAAAAAGACACCCCGTGATGATACACAGAATACTTTAACTTCAAAGTGCTGCAAGGGGACCCTTTTATTGTTCATTTCTCTGCATGGTTACCCAGAAAGCTACCTCATCCAAGATAATAATATTCTGTAAAATTAAAGAAACAAAACAAACACCTCCAAAGAAAGTGTGCAAGTTTCCACTCACCTCCCTCTCTTTTCTTTTCTGGTTGGATAAACAGAAATAAATGAAAGGAAGAAGATTAAAAATGTTGTATCGATGCAAAATCTTAGACTTTGTGAGGGTTTGTGTTTATGTAGACTTTGGATAAAATTTGTGCTATGGATAAAAACAAATTTACCTTAATCTGATGTTTTAAAATTCAAATAAAGGACAAGTTTTCAAAGTATTATCTGCTTTTTTCTAGTTATGCAAATAATTAAAATAATGATTGTACTAGGGAAAGGCCACTAGACCCTAGAGACTGGAACGGGTTGACAGAAGCATTTGGGGAGTGCAGGGAGTGTGAGACCAGATTGCAGGGTAAAGAGATGACTGGGTAATGAGTCTGGGAAAGTAATTAATAAAAAGTAATGCTTCTGGTGCAAATGTCTTTATTTGGATTGAGTCGTGCTGGGATTCTGAAACTGTATGCTATCTGAATTTCAGTATCCCTTGCAAGGCTTGGAAAATTCTCCTCCATAATCTCTTGGGGTAGAGCATCTGTGCCTTTAGGACCATCCTCTTCTCTTTCAGGAATTCCTATAAGACAAATGTTTGATCTTGTGGAGTGGTCCCACAGCTCTCTCAGGGAAGGGTCAGTCTTTACTCTCCATCTGTCTGCCTCTTTGAGTGTTTTCAAATCACCACATTGTACCCCATAAATGCATTAATGTACACAGTGATGATTTAATAAAGAACTAAAAAAGATTAATGCTTCTAAAAAATAAAGGAATATATACATAGAGGTCTTCAGCAATAAGGAGAAATTATAAAAGGAAACTTTAAAGCTCCTCTTACGGAATAAGGGAGTTTGAACAAGTAAACATTTAAGATGAGTTTTTGGACTGTGAAGATTAGTCTCAAAAGAAGTAAACGGGTAAAAGGTTAGGATTGAGACCAGGTGCAAACTGTGTGTCCGGTAGGGTCATCGGCTGAGAAGAGGGAGCAGAGACCACTCAAAAGGGATAGAAATGAACTTTAATGCCCTTGACTACTGGCCCCTGATGTCAACTCTGTATAAAGATCTTGTTAAGGAACATGGAACACGTCCTCCCACAGAGTACAGTTTCGTCAGGATTTATTTCCTAGAATAAGTGTCATTTGAAAAAGTGAAATAATACACATTAGATAGATGGTAATATTGGTCATAATAGGATGGCTTTTGTTGATATATAAAATCAGGATCTTGAGGGTTTCATATTAAAGGTAAATAAAGCCTGAGCATCCCTTTCTGTCACTATAATTAAGAATAAGAGCCCTTTAAGTAACTGCATTAGGGGACACAAAGCAGGGAGGAGAGACACAGCGTTGGCCAACAGCGTCGGCCTAAACATGACACATTACACATCTGATCAAAGCTCTGTGATGGAAGCTGGGCAGCACATGGGTCATTATGAAAGTTTTGAAAAATACAAAAATCAAGAAACAAAAAATCTCTAATCCTACCCCTCTGGGAGGCTGAGGTGGGGGATCCCTTGAGCTTAAGAGTTCAAGAGCAGCCTGACCAACAGTGAAACTCTGTGTCTACTAAGAGAAATTAGCTGGGTGTTGTACTGGGCGCCTGCAGTCTCAGCTTCTTGGGAGGCTGAGGTAAGAGGATCACTTGAACGTAGGACTTTGAGATTGCTGTGAGCTAGGCTAACCCCATGGAACTCTACCCTGGTGACAGAGTAAGATTCTTTCTAAAAAAAGAAAGAAAAGAAATATACATTGAAAGCTTCCCAATTAACCCATACATCCAGGACAGTAAACAATCGCCTCGTAGGAGAAACACACAGATCCTCAAATAGACAAATTATTTAAAAAGCCTGAAAGTTAAAGACAGAGAGAAAATATTGATTTTAGAAAGAGAAAAATGATTTTTTATTTAAAAGAGAATTGCAATTAGATTAATAGCTAGCTCATCATCAGAAAACAAAAGTACAAAGTGGTGGTGTAATATATTTGAAGTACTCAAAGAAAAGAATCTAATGAATACTCCTATACCTAGCAAAGCTATATTTAAAAAATAAAGGTAAAATACAGAGTTTCCGAAACAAACAAAAACTGAGAAATTTGTTGGTAGTAGATCTACCTTATACAAAATAGGAAGTTATTTACATTAATCAGCTAAATTAAAACCAAGTTGGACTGGGCAGCGCCTGTGGCTCAAAGGAGTAGGGTGCCGCCCCCACATGCCAGAGGTGGTGGGTTCAAACCCAGCCCTGGCCAAAAACTGCAAACAAACAAACAACAACAGCAACAACAACAAAAAAAACAAGTTGGACTGACTAATAAAACAAATATTGAGAGGACTCAAATTACAGAATCAGAGAAATAAAAGAGTTGACATTACTATGGCCCTTACAATACCATGAACAGTTGCATGTCAATAACTTAGATCACTTAGATGAAATCAACCAATTTCTAGGAAGGCAAAAACCAACCTCAAGAGGAAATATATAACGCAAATCGACCTACTGGTGAGGAAAGAGACTGAATTAGTTATCAAAAAATAACTCACAAAAAATAAAATAAAGTTTAGGCTTGCATGGCTTAAACACTGAATTCTACCAGTCATTTAAAAGATATTTAATAAAAATGCATATAAAATATTATTAAAATATTAGATGGAGATTAGGTAAAATTTGCCAATTCAATTTATAAAGCCAGCATTAACCATATATCCAAACTGGACAAAGAGGTCACAAGAAAAGCATACAGACCACCCTCTTGTATGAAGATGGATGCAAAAAATGCTTCAGAAAACACTTGCAAACTTAATTGATCACCGTGTAAAAACATGTCATACATCTTGGCCAAGTGGGATTTTTCTCAGAATGCAAATTTGGTTTAGCAGTCAAAAATCAATGAATATAGCACAAGAAATTATTATCTCTATTGATGCAGAACGAGTATTTGACATATTGCAACACATTCATGATAAAAATGTGGGACCAATTAGGAACAGAAAAGAACTTCCTCAACCTCATGAAATGCATCCTGAAAACCCACAGTTAACACTGTACTTATGGTAAAACACGTTCTGAGCAGGAACAAGATAAGAATGTCTGCCCTGGATGCTTTTTCTCAGGCTCTAGATAAGGCATTAGGCAAGTAAAAGAAAAAGGCAAGGAAAAATGAAGCTACTTCTATTCACAGGAAAAATGAAGCTACTTCTATTCACAGATAACATGGAATCCCCTAAGACGAGCTATTAGAACTAATAAACATGGTCATCAAAGGTGCAAGATACAAGGTACAAAGTTAGTTGTTTTTATACATTGAACAATATAAAAATGGAATTAAGAAAAAAATCACATTTATAATAGCTTCAAAAATAAAATAATTAGAAATAAATGTAACAAAAACTGTAAAACACATACTTTAAAAATACAAAACATTGTTGAGCATAATTAAAGATGTAAATAAAAGGAAAACTATCCCATGATGCAGAAAAATTACTATTGTTGGGATCACAATTACTCCCCAAATTGATCTACAGGTACAACTCAACTCATTACAATTCCAGCTGGCTTTTTGCATAAGTTAACAAACGGAATTTAAAAATTCATATGAAATGTCAAAATAGTACAAAAAAACTTGTCTGCTGTCCAAGGAGTCAATCTAACCCCAGAGGAGTGATTCTCTAGATGAGAATGCAGGCCAGAAGAGAGATTGACCACAGTGCCAGGAAACCTGAACACACAGTGAACACAGGAACCGGCAAGGCCAGACCTCTGCACGTGTGCTGTGAGAAAATGTTAGGTGCTTTAAGGCAGGAAGTCTGAGGAAGTATGTTCTTCACCAGGGGTAACTAACAAGGAAGCCTATCAGTGAATCTGAACTCTCAATAGGCCCTTGAGTAAGTGTGAACTTTGCCTTTCTATGAATTAATTATTATTATTATTTTTTTTTTTTTTTGCAGTTTTTGGCTGGGGCTGGGTTTGAACTCACCACCTCTGGCATATGGGGCTGGCACCCTACTCCTTTGAGCCACAGGCACTACCCTAAAAAAATTTTTTTAACATGATTTATATTAATGTAGTTCTTGCCTTTTCCTTGCTGGCTTCTTCTTCTTTTTTTTTTTTTTTTTTTTTGTATGTGTGTGTACGTGAGTTTTGCTAGGTTTTAAATGTGATGTGATCTCAGATGCTCCAGAAGTCCAAAGAAATTATTCAATTTGTCCTTATAGAAGAAAACTTCTAGGAGCAATATTTGGTTGCTCCTAGAAAGAAAATGCATACACTTTCTATGAAGCAACTACAGAGTCATCCTGGAGCTTTTTAAAAAGTGCTATAATTAAAGTCCTTAATATTTCATGAACATATTTTAGGGCTTAGAGATTGGGATCACAGTTCTTATACCTGCAAAATAGAGCTGATTCTAAGAAAGTAGAGTTCAATGAAATGATTTTGACAATACTCTGGGTTCTTGAAAAAAGCATTAAAATGTGACTATGAAAATGACTACTTCTCTGGCCATTGCAGAACCAGTCATAAAAAATGTAAACAGAGAGTTGAGTATGTAAGATACAGTCTAACTTTCAGAAAATTGTATTCTCTGTCTTTGAAGTGGGGCAGTTGCCAGAGGTAACATCTCATCATAAGAGTCAATCCTAATGGAGAAAGTTCTGTTTGGACCTTGGGGCACCTATGTATAGATGGTTCGCCTCTGGCTTTGTAACTGGTCACTGCTGATGAGAGGTCAGCTTCTTCCCCTTGTTTCCTGTCCAGGCTTCAGTCAAGTTTATTTAATGTTTCTTCAAGAATCACATCATACTGTTCAAAAATATATGCCGTGATGAGTACGAACTTTCAGGAGTAAGGGTGCCCAAACAATTGGAAGCCAGCCCAAGCTTCACTAAGAAAGGCCCAGTATGGCTTCAGTGTTCCCGTCAAATGTGATTGTAAAAGATGAAATCATAGGAAGAGATGTGATTGAAGGATGAAGGAGGGAAGACAGCTCAATTAGACTTAATTACTAAGAAAACTCAATCAACTATTAATCTGTGAATCAGAAGTGGAAGTTGACCCCAAAATGAATGTAAGGGGGAAAATTCTCAGCATGTAAAACTACAGAACAGGGGTAGGAGGTTAGACGAGAGATGTCCTGCATCACTCTATTACCCTGTTCACAGCATGCTCCAACTTTGCTTTGAATGAAAACTAATTACTTCTTCTGTCCCTTCAGATTCACAACTTTTTTGCTAAAAATGGATGTTATATCAAGGGCTGAGGAGGAAAACAGGTAAAAGTCAGTATAAGCCTCTCTGGGGGCAGTAGATACCAGACATAGTTATACTATTTTAGGAAGAGAGTCACATACAGCAAGGGGTTAGAAACCAGCATGCCAGATGCCACCCACCTCCCTGAGCAAGAGTGCAGAATACTGCTGGCCTCCAGGAGAACTGCACTGACTCAAGAAGATTGCACTGAAGGGAAGAGCATGGTGTCTCTCACATTTTATACCTTTTACTAATCAGATCCGCTGGTCCCTTAAGGCAGATAGGGCCTATAATTTACTTTTGAACTATAGAAACACAACCAAGTGTTCCCCAAACAGGTGGTTATGCTAATAACGGTTAGCAACAAGCAGAATGCTATTTCTATATTGGAATACATATACATATATGTACACACACATATATGAAAAGTCATTAGTCTGCCTTACAGTCTTATAATTCCAGTGTGTATAGCCAGGGAATATGGGGGTGGGGGTATCAGGAATTTATTCCTCCTTTGTTGCCCAGCTAAAAAGGTGTTATGGGTTGAATTGAAGTCCTAAACCCTGTCCCTCTGAATGAGACCTTACTGACAAGAAGGTTGTTGCAGATGTAATTAGTTAAATTTAAAATGAGGTCATGCAAAGGCCATATGTAAACACACAGCCATGGAAAGATGGCCTGTGGTGATGGCCGCAGAGTGGCGTTTGGCCACTACACATGAGGCCTCCCAGAGAGGGCTGCTGACACCACAGGCCCAAAGCAAGGTGGGGCCCCGATTCCCTCCCACTTCTCATGCACCTGCTGACACCTTGACTTTTTATTTCTAGTTGCTAGAACTCTAAGACAACTAGTGTCTGCCACTATAAGCCACTCAGCTTGTGGCACTTTGTTATGGCAACCCTAGGAAACGTAAAAAGAATGTTAATTTTCTGCATATGATGCTTCAGCTCCATTAGAATTTCCAAAGAATCCTAAACACTGGAAGCACAATAGGCCCAGAAAAATATTGAGTACATACTAAATTGTGACATGATTAAAACCATGCAATATTTGAATTTAGAAAGCTTTACTGACTTTCTTTCCAGTGCCTTGGTTTGTTTCAGCTGCTATAGCGCAATACCATAAATTCAGTGGCTTGTCAACAGCAAACATTATTTCTGACAGTCCTGGAGGCTGGGAGGTCTAGGATCAAGAATGGGTAGATCTGGTGCTTGGGGAGGGCCATCCTCTGCTTGGAAGGTGGCGTGTTCTTGCTATGTCCCCACACAATAGAAAGAACAAGCAGGCTCCCTCAAGCCTCTTTGATAAAGACAAATTCATTCATGAGAGTTGAACTCTCAGAACCTGATCATCTCTCAGGGGCCCCACTTCATATTACTCCAGCATTGGAAATTTAGTTGTCATTGTACAAATTTGGAGGGACCCCAAATTCAAACCATAGCAAACACTAATCCTCTTCCTGGGGATTCCACCCTCACAACCTATCACCTTGAAGGGTAAGTTTTTGATATACGCATTTTGGGGAGACACAAACATTCAGATCATAGCAGTTGGCTTTAAACTTTACTTTTCCTGGTGGTCCAACAAATAAATGTGGTGATTTTAAATGTGGAATTTGTGATTGTGTTGAGAAATAACAAAACTTGTCAGGCATCACCCAACATATTATTTCATTGTCTGGACCAATAGGTATTGGGATGACAGGGGAAATTTCATAAGGAGACAGACAGTCCATGGAATAGTTCATTTTTGTTCCTACTAATCATCAAGTTACATTAGGAATAATGATATTAAAGTAATAATTACAGATAACACACAGTGAATGTCTAACTACTAGATAAAATTTGAGTGCTTTATACATATGAATTCACATTAACAGATCTATGACTCGTGATGAGATCAGAGGGAATATGCTGCTATGGTCTTTTTAGAAATGAAGAAACTGAGGTGTGGGAGTGTAGATAACTTCATCAAATCATTCATCTGAAATGCAGACCAGGAAATTCGTCCATTTGCTGTAAGCAGAGCCTGGGCCTTCAGCCCTTAATTCACTCTAATTTGGCTTCCTAGAAGGTCAGGACATGAGACAGAGTGGGTTCATTTCACTGTTCAACCCCAAACCTTAGATTTCTATACACTGCAGGTCCTCAAAGTTATCCAAATTTGCTCTCAGAAACATCAGAGCCAAAGTGGTTCACTGGACTGGTGTGGTTAAATGATGAACAATTCTAACCCTTGCCCAAGTGTTTGGATCAGTTTAATTAAAGCAACCATACTTACCATCTGTGTTCCTGAAAGGGCTGTGGCCTCCAAGGTTATGAAGATGCTACGATATGAGCAGCTTATAAAATGGTGCTTCCTACTGGTTGGCGTGTTGTCTGTGACTCAACAGGAGCGATGTGCTATTTTAGTTTATAGGAACTGCCTAATTTGGAAATCTTGCCCTCTGGGGCATTGTTAATCCAGGAAAGAGTGCCTATAGGTCTGTGTATTGCATAAACCTACAAATACAAGTTAGTGATAAATTTAATACTTCTGAATAATGGTATCTGAGCTCCAGGCAGAACAACACCCTTCCTGACGACAGCCAGAGTCAGTGCTGGCATTTTTGCACAACATGGTTACTGAGCTTTGAGGAAACATCTCCTGCTTTCTTTTACCTTTCATAACAGATAAAAAAAGGAACGTTGCTAAGACTTAGAACACCCATCTGTTCCTAATTGAAAAGAAAAATCAAGGGGTGAAATTTTGCAGCTAAGAGCAACTCTGCATAAAAGAACAAAAGCTGGAAATGGAACTCACTGACACGGTCCGTGGGGGCTGGGAGTGCACAACACAAGTGTGAGTAAAGCACAGCTGCACGGGGTCGTTCATATGAGTTCAACAAAGGGGACAGTGAAAAGGTGGCGTCTCCTCTTGCTGTTGAACTTACACCACCTGACAGGAGAGCACGATGGTCTAGTTCCAGTGCCTCCTTATACCTGACCCCGAAACTACTGTCTGAGAACAGAGACGTCCTTACTGAATAGAGGCCTACTGTTGAGTGTTCACCTATTGTTGCATAACAAACTACTTCACAACTTAGTGGCATAAAATAGCAATTATTTATCACTACTTAAAAGCCAATGATATTGATTGTGATGATTTGAGCAGTTTTTTGGCTGCATGTGGAATTGAAAATATCATACCTATATTTACATTTACCTGGGAGCTCAGGTGACTGTGGGATGTCCAAGAATATATTTAAAATTCAAGATTCAGGCTCAGCGCCTGTGGCTCAAGCAGCTAAGGCGCCAGCCACATACACCTAAGGTGGCAGGTTCGAATCCCCAGCCTGGGCCCGCCAAACAACAATGACGGCTGCAACCAAAAAATAGCCGGGCGTTGTGGCGGGCGCCTGTGGTCCCAGCTACTTGGGAGGCGGAGGCAGGAGACTCGCTTGAGCCCAGGAGTTGGAGGTTGCTGTGAGCTGTAATGCCACGGCACTCTACCCAGGGGGACAGCTTGAGGCTCTGTCTCAAAAAAATAAATAAATAAAATAAAATCCAAGATTCATCTCTAAATAATTTCTCCTGACTCAACAGTCTAAATTCTTTCTTTCTTTCCTCCCTCCCTCCCTCCCTTCCTTCCTTCTTTCCTTCTTTCTTTCCCTCCTTTCTCCCTTCCCTTCCCTTCCTTCCTTCCCTTCCTTCCTTTTTATTCTTTCTTGCTTTCCTTTTTTTTTTTTTTTTTTAAGAATCTCACTCTTTCACTCAGGCTAGAGTGCCAGGGCATCATAGCTCATAGTAACCTCAAACTCTTGGGCTCAAGCAATCCTCCTGCCTCAGCATCCCAAGTATCTGGGACTATATATATACTACAATGCCTGCCTAATTTTTTTCTATTTTTAGTAGAGATGGTATCTTGCTCTTGCTCAGGCTTGTCTCAACTCCCAAGCTAAAGTGATCCACCCACTTTGGCCTCCAGAGTGCTAGGATCATAAGTGTCAGCTACTGTGTCTGTGCTGGTCCAAGTCTCTTTATAGTATGTGACTGGACCCAAGAAGGAACATTCTAGATCTAAATGAGTAAGACTCAATTCGCAATTACCTCTCAACCCTCTGCTTTTCTTGCTTTGCTAATGTGCAAATTGCCTATGTGAAGCACATGACTAAGTCCAAGGTAAAGGCCGGTATGGACTATCCAGAGGATGAATCTGGGAGCTGTGGCTCCCTGGGGTCAGTGTGGAGACTGCACGTCCCAAGGAGAGTGGTGGCAGTGACCTGCTCCTTCCTCTCAGCTTCTCTTATTTTGATGAGTGGACTCCCTCAGTGCTGCTTGGACTGTGGAAAGGGTTCATGAAGACTTACCTCTCTAGCAAGAAGTGAGGAAATAGTGTGGGTTCATCTAATGATGTGCTAATGTGATTTTAAATAGAAAATAATTTATGTAAAAAATAATTCCAACCGATACATGACTTTTGGCATTTTGAATCTTCCAACTGATACATGACTTTTGGCATTTTAAATCTTTCCATTTCCAACTTATAGACATTGGTGGGGGAGGTAATGACTTACTTTGTGCTGTTAGAAGGAGAGGGAGCTGGAGGAGTCCCCAGTCAGCCTCTACAACAGTGATTTCCACCCGGCGTGCCACGGCACACTGGTATGCTATGAGAGGGTCTGATGTGTGCTGTGAAAAGTTTTAAAGGTCGTTAATTAAATTAATTTGAAAAAATTTCAAATGTAGTATGTGCTTTTTTTTTACTCTTTTTGTTGAGGAACAGAATGTAAGTGAGCCACGGAAGTCTCACTATAGCCTCAAGTGTGTCACGAGATAAAAAGGTTGGAAAACACTGCTCTAAAAGCTGAAAAGGGGATGGGAATGGATTCTCTCCTATAATCTCTGAAAGAAATCACCTTAACTTCAGCCTAGGAAACTGTTTTTAGACTTCTGGTCTCTAGAATTTTAAAAGAGTACATTTGTGTTATTTTAAGCAGCTGAATTTATTGCAACTTGTTATAGCAGCGGTAGGAAACTGGTGCAATCTGTTAGAAGCAATCAGCTGAGCGGCAGTCTGGACACAGGCAGACATTGCTGAGGTGGCGATGCAGCTCAAAACGGTGAAGACACAGATCAAAACGGTGAAGACACAGAAAATGTGCAACAGAACCTGAGAGACGCCTGGCGGCTGGGTAAGTATGTCTGCCACATGCTCCATAGCTGACAGCTGGAGCAGTCGGGACCTGAGGGGACAGCAGAGAAGATACCATGTGAGAAAAGTGAAGTGCCCGGGCTGCACCTGTGGCTCAAAGGAGTAGGGCACTGGCCCCATATGTCAGAGGTGGTGGGTTCAAACCCACCCCTGGCCAAAAAAAAAAAAAAAAAAAAAAGAAAGAAAAAGTAAAAGAAAAGTGAAGTGCCAGTGAAACAAACAGTAAAAATAGACACTGGAGGCCAATTCTGTGGCCTACACCTTTATCCCAGCACTCCAGGAGGCCAGGAATTTGAGACCACCCTGAGTATGGGTGAGACCTGTCTATACCTACCAACAGTAGAAAAACTAGCCAGGTATGGTGGCATGTGTCTGAAGTCCCTGCTACCCAGGAGGATCAGGTGGGAGGATCCCTTGAGGTCAGGGGTGGAGACCAGCCTGAGCCCAGGAAAGACCTGTGGTGGCACATTCCTATAGGTCCAGCTACTTGGGAAGCTGAGGCAGGAGGATTGCTTGAGCCCAGGAGTTTAAAGTGGCTGTGAGCTATGATAATACCTCAGCACTCTAGTCCACACGTCAGAGTGAAATTCTCAAAACCCAAATAAACAGGCTTGGGGCCCTGTAGCTAAGTGGTTAGAGCGCCAGCCACATGCACCAGGGCTGGTGGGTTCGAATCCAGCCTGCTAAACAACAATGCCAACAACAACAACAACAAAAATAGCCAAGTGTTGTGGCAGGTGCCTGTAGTCCCAACTACTTGGGAGGCTGAGGCCCAAGAGTTTGAGGTTGCTGTGAGCTGTGATGCCACAGCACTCTACTGAGGGCAACATAGTGAGATTCTGTCTCAAAAACAAAAAACAAAGAAATCAGCACCTGGTTATAACAAAGTGAAATAACAGAAGAAGAATGAGGGGAATGTCTCATAAGATCAGGAGCAACACACAGGTATCTAAGAATACGTGGTAGCTAGGCCTGTGGTAGATTCTCCAGCAGCAACAAAAAAGATGACAGGGAACGCTCTCTCCCTCACACACACACTATTCAAAAATACAGGATAAAATTATAATCCATCAAACATTTCATATTCAGCCAAATTTAAAATAAAGCTACAAAAAGTCTTACCTCCTGGTCATTGATGAGAAATTACCAAGGGCAAGAAGTGAACTCGAAGGAGGGAATGAAGCACAAAAAGTGATACTTGGTAGAGATAATAAAAAATATATTTATAACCCTAATCACTGAATGAAAGGGAAATGACACAGTATAAAATGAGTAAATTATGTTAAATTAAAGGCAAATTAAAATTTACTCCATATGAAAACAAGGGGCTGAGAAGAAAGGGCACCCTTCAAAGAAAGGTTGCTTTGAAGAGGGCTGTCGCACACGTCATTAGACCTTGCTTTGCCCTTTAGGGTAAAACAGACATGGAATTTTCTTTTGATAAGTAAAATTTTAAACAATTTTAAGATATGATGTTTATTGATGACCTGTGGCAATAGTTTATTTCTCTGTAAAAACAAATAAGCTAGAATTTTACCACAAATCTTATAGCAAAATATAACCCAGATGGGTCAAATCCACATAATTATTCAGTTAATATTTGAGTCCTACACTTTCAGTTAATAACTGAGTCCTACACTTTGTTGTAATTGGACATACAAGGGAGAGTTTCTACCACGTTATAGAGTTGGAAAGAGAAATAAATACAGGAATATATGCAGTACAATGTAATTGCACATGTATAACAGCAGAATGTGAGGCCATCACAGGCACATACTTTGAAGAAAAAGTGCTTAAAAGCTAAGAAGTGCTTGAGTATGTTACTTAAACAGGGTGTTCAGAAACATTCTCTCTGGGGAAAGATATTTGAAGAAAAACCAGAATGACGTGATTGAAAGAATCATGAGATGACTCCAAAAAAACATTGGAAGAAGAAGTAACAGTAATGTGTGAGCCCTGTGGTGAGAGTGAACTTGATATCGTCAGTGGAACCCAGGAGCTCCATCCACGGGGAGATGCAGAGGGGTTCCCTTGGGAGACTTTGCGCTTCCATCCAAAAGCACTGGGCGGTGCAGGAGGGCACCGGCCAGCAGCTGCATGTCTGTGTTGCAGGGCAGCACTGTGCAGGCAGCCGAGTGTCTGTATTGCCCACAGTAGCACCGTGCCAGCATGTCGGTGGTGCTCAGTAAGGCTGTCATCTTGCACACTTTACATAGTTTCTAGTTTTATGGGGAAACCTCTGTTACAGCTTCTCCTTCCTGAAGACTGAGAAGCTGTCTCCCATCACTTTCTAGATGGATTAAGTGCCTAATCCTATAACCCTGGTCTCAGAAGAGGGCTTCTAAGACAAACAAAGGCCTTGCCACAAAGTTCTTTCCAGGAATGCATCCTCTGGATGTGTTTCTGAATTTTAAAATATTTTCTTAATTTCTTCTCACTCTGCTATGTAAGGAAGAGTCTAGGTGAATTTTTTTTAATCCATTTATTTTTTGGTTAATATGGGGGCACTATGACTAGATCACATTGTTTTGTTGGAAGGTAAAGTTGTAGTTGAGTCCTTTATTCAGGAGGGTGCCCTATACCCCTATATCGCACCTGTGATGGGAGCTTACCCAGCCCCATGCCACCTTCCTTTCTTGAATATGTGTTTTCCTCTCAAGTGGGCCTGTAGTTATTCATCAACTAATTTCAACTTAGTATTGAGTACGTGAGATACTTAATTTTCCATTCTTGAGATACTTTACCTAGGAGAATGCTCTACAAATCCTTCCAGGTAAATATAAAAGATACAAAGTCTCCATATATTTTTATGTCTGAATAGTATTTCATGGTGTACCTATACTACAATTTATTAATCCACTCATGGATTGATAGACACTTGGGCTGTTCCCACATCTTTGTGATTGTGAATTGAGCTGTTATAAACATTTGAGTGTTTATGGCAAAATGATTATTTTTTATTCTGGGTAGATATCTTGTCATGGGATTGCAGGATCAAATGGAAGGTCTACTTTTAGCTCTTTAAGAATTCTCCATACTTTCCAAAAAAGCTGTACTAGTTTGCAATCTCACTAACAGTTTATAAATGTCTCACTTTCTCCACACCCCTGCCAGCATCTGCAGCTTTGGGACCTTGTAATGTGGACTATTCTCACTGGGGTTAGGTGATATTTGAAAGTGGTTTTGATTTGCATTTCTCTGATAGTTAGGGATGATGAGCATTTTTTTCAGGTTTTTATTGGCCATTCCTCTTGTCCTCTTGGGAAAGGGTCTGTTTATGTCTCTTGCCCAATGATTAGTGGGTTGTTTGCTCTTTTCTTGTTGATTTGCTTGAGTTCTTTGTAGAATCTGGTTATTAGCCCTGTCTCAGATTTGTAATGTGTGAGTATCTTCTCCCTTTCTGAAGTTTGTCTGTTTGCTTTGTTGATTGTATCTGTAGCTGTGCAGAGGCTTTTTAACTTGATCAGGGCCCCCCTTTATTTATTTTTGTTGTGGTAGTTGCCAATGGGGTATTATTCATAAATTATTTCCCTGGTCAAGAATTTTTTCCACACTTTCTTCTAGAGCTTTTAATCATTTTGTGTTTTAGATTTAAAACTTTTGCCCAGAGTATGTGAAGTTTTTAGCACTAACAGTGTAATAATCCTCCCAAAGTTTTGGGTAATTTCTGGAAAACTTAAAGAATGAATTCTTTCTTCTTTCATTCATTAAATGAAAGAATTTCAAGAATATAGATTATTTGCTTCCATTTCACTCTGTCTTGAAAAATACTTTTTATTCGATTAGACTTTGTTATACTTGTACAATACTTGTACTTTCCTACTTAAACTTACTGTGAATGTTAAGGGTTTATTTTCTAACCTAAGTCATCTCTACCTTTGAAAAGATTTTCTTCTGATATGGATTGCCTCATAATTAACTTGTTCAATTCCATATTTACTGACAGTATAGGTGAAAGTCGTGGACCTTGGCAGTGGGAACTACTGCTGAGTAGGACACACAGCAGCCTCGGTTCTCATTGTGCTTCAGTCTGAGCAGAAGTGCAGCAGGACCAGGGCGGACCCAGGGAAGGAGTGAGAAGGGTCTGTGTGGCCTGCGAGCTCAGGGAAAGCTGCCCGCTGATGTAAATGGCCAGGTGGCTACAGGAAAGGAAGCAGAGTACCGAGTACCACCGTGGAGGCAGTGAGGAAGGTACGGCACGGACACCTGCAGGACGGAAAGTCGACTAGTGTGGCTGCACCAGAGAAAGCAGTGCGTAGAGTGCGAAGTCCTGAGCTGGGCCTCTATGCCACTGAGGCAGGACACAGGCCAGTAGTGGGCAAAAGCTATTATAGACAATGTCATCATCTGTGAGATTTGTCTTTGACTACTTAGATAAATGAAGCTTTTACTTTTCTAACCTATGAACATTTGAAATGCATATAAAACATGAAATAAAGAATTTTTGTGTACACTTATTTTTTTTTTTAAGAGGCAGTCTCACTTTGTCACCCTTGTAGAGTGCTGTAGCGTCACAGCTCACAGCAACCTCCAGCTCTTAGGCTTACGTGATTCTCTTGCCTCAGCCCCCCGAGTTGCTGGGACTACAGGCTCCCACCACAACGCCTGGCTATTTTCTTGCTGTAGTTTGGCCGGGGTCAGGTTTGAACCCGCCATTCTTGGTATATGGGCCGGCACCCTGCTCACTGAACCCCAGGCATCACCCTGTGTAACACTTATTTTATTTTTTAAAGGATTTCCTTTTTTCCCAAAAAAATTGACACGACTGCAGATGGATATTTACTTCTGAATGCTATAATAACATACATTATGGAAAAATGACTGTCACAGTTCAGTCTTCCATTCGCATCCTCAGACCTTCATAAAGTACCATTCCAAGTAAATACCCACTGGGGAAAAGTACCAAATTAAAATAACCAGACTAGTCCATATCACTAAGTGTTAAACCAAGATTTTTTCTAATTATTATATTTAATCATCTTATTGTGATTAAAAATAAAATTACTATAATAATATTTTCAAATGAGTGTTTATCATTACCAATTTATAAAATAAAATGAAACACACTTTAATAATTATAAATATATTGTGTTTTGATAATTTATACAATATATTAGCACAGTGATTCATGTATGTGTATATAGATGATGCATGCCATGTATACATATATGTTTATACATGGAGCATGAAAAAAATAAGGTGGATGGATATTATTATCTGATTTAAATGATCACACATAAAGATTCATTCTAATAAATAGAACCCACTAGACTAAGGCAGTGAGATTCTCTGTGGAAGTAATTGAAATGAGTCTCCTTTGCCTTTCACGGTCTCAGAGACACTGGGAAGCATCTCTCTTCTGTGGGCTGTAACTCTCATGGCCACAGTGGGGGTTCTAATGGGCTGCACTTCACCTGGCTGTCTACAGGAGCACTGCCAAGGATTCTATTTTGCACCCCAGCCATATGTTTCAGTATGTCTCTATCACTGTTGAAGCCAAACTCTGACGTGCTCCATAAATTTTTGAATGAACTTGCAGAATGTGAATTTAAAAATTAATGAGCATGGATTAACACTCTCCCTGGGCAGTCTTTGTTTATGTGCTTAACACATTAGACCCATGACCCATTCAAATCATTTTCATTGCATTATTGCAAACCTATGATCCAGACAGGTGCAGTGCAATTGGGTAGTGCACCATAATAAATAACACCGTTGTCCTAGCAGCTTCACTTCACCAGTTTAAAATGTGGGGAGCTCAGGGACTGTGCATAAATAGAACCTTACCAAGTTTTCTCAGGCAAAATATGTAAGTCAGTGCAAATAAAACTATATCATCAGATTTAAAAGTTATATTGAAAGTGATTACAATATACAGTAAACACTCTTTAACATTTTTTAAAAGTAATAATGCAACAAAATAAAACAAAGGCAGAGACAGTAGACAAGTTTTGCAAATGGGATATTGATATAATAACGTCTCTTTTTTTTCCTTGGTTTTTAGGGGCTGAGACTAAGTGTGAGAACATTTGGAACTGGATACATAGCTGGACTCTTTAAAAAGTGCTGTAGCATAAAGTGGGTATGGAAAGGTCATCATACACAAGCTAAAGGAATTGGCCAACTGCACAGGCTGTATCTGAATCTTACAAAAGAAAGCTAAAATCAGAACTATCTGGTTATTTTTTCTATATGTCTGTTTCCAAGATATTTGCATAAGTCAACACTTTCAAGAACTCCTGAAAGTTGTAGTTATTTCAATTTTAACAATAGCATTTTTCAAGATCCCCAAGAATTTATTTGTGTTCAAAGTTGTGATAACAATAAAAAAATGGGTTGAGTAATAACAGTCAAAGAGAAAAGAGTAAGGAAAAAAATGCCCAGTGAACAGGATTCTCTATGAAATGATTTATGATAACATCCTTGGCCATATTCTGTTCACTATTTTTATCAGATCACAGGTAGCATAGAAGATATGCTTGTCCAATTATAGGAATCCCAACTGTATAAAGGAGTTCATAACAAGCAAGCTTTGATTTTTAAATGGAATGCATTGCTCCAAAGCAAATAAAAACAAAATAAATAAATCAATGCTAAATCCTATCCTCACTCTGTAAGCAGCAAACGTGGGGCAATGTGAAAAGGACTAATCCTGCAGTTGAAACCATCAGGGCAATTATTTGCTGTTTGCTAAGAAATTCTTTGATCTCAGGTTACATTAATCGTATTCCAGGTTTAAGGAGGAGTGATAATGATCAATTTATTACAAGGCTCCTCTGTTAAGGCATATACCCAATACTCTAAGCAGACACAAATGTGTGCCATGCGTCCCCTCATTCTAAAGCCTTCTGGTCACTTCATACTGTTGTTCCTCCAACTCCTCTTTTTTTTCTCAGGACTTGTTGTTTCCACACTTGTATTTGCTCTATGCTACTGACGTGTTTGGTCTTTCAGTCTGGTGCCTGAGAGTGCGATCTTTAAATAACTCACATTGGTACTGTTGTTAACCCGTGCAGGTTTTGTAAGTAAATGTTTCTAACTGAAAACATTGGGCACTTGGAATTCAGGCTTGCATGAGGGACTGCTTCCTTTCCACCCTGTCGCTTTGTGTGTAAGGCACTGTGTGTTTGAGCGTTCAGTTCTAAGCTACCTATTTTAAGATGCTATGAAAAAAAAATGTGATTTTCATCTTAATTTTTCTTGGAAAATATCTGTTTTCCAAATGCATGCCTAAATATCAAAACATGAAATTTCCTTTATTCAGCACCAGAAAATAATTACTTTCTAAGTATGTGTCTGAAATAGAGCATCAAAGGTGCTGATAATTTATTTTTTCTTTGTGGGTAAAGGCAGTAGGAAAAGTATATTCCTTTTCTATTGCCCAGTAAGGAGTTAGTGCAAAGTTGGTGGGGCACATCACCTGTCTGTTGTCTGACAGTTTCTATGAATCAGAAATCCAGGTTTAGGTGTTGGACTTTCTGCTCAGGGTTTTGCAAATTTGAAACCAAGATGTGTACCTTGTTCTCATATTTCAGGTTTATTTAGGTTATTGGAAAAATTGTTTCTTGCAGCTGTTGCAATGAGATTCCTGTTTTCTTGCTGATGGTTGGCTCCGGACCACTTTCCACCCCGAGAGGCTGCCCGGGTTCTACACACATGGTGTTTTCACAGTATGGCAACTGATTTCCTGAAAACCAACAGGGATCTCCGTCCAGTCCTCTACAATGGAATCTTCCACATCAGGAGTGACTGTTTCATCATCTTCATCTTATAATGCAACTTAATCAGAAAGTGACTATCCCTTTATTTTCAAGGTCTGGCCATGCTTGAAGGGAAAGAAAGGCACATGCCCCAGTGACTGGAATCTCAGAGAACATGTGAGACCTCAGAAGGAGGAGGAGGAAGGAACAGCATGCCCTGCTTGGACCGATTATGTTTGAAAGTTTAGAGACTCTATTTTAATTCATTCACGCATTCATCCACTCCTTTGGTAAAGACTTAACCATGTCTGGGCAGCACTGTAAGGCAATTGGTGCTAACACCCTGCAGCTGGCACAGACACCCCAGTTAGACTCATAGTCCCCAGAAGACAGCCATCATCAGGTTTCCCCACACTTCTGATATGCTGGCTACAAATTTGCACATTTCCACAATCCCTTCTTGTTTGATCAATTTCTAGAGTGACTGACT
Source organism: Otolemur garnettii (assembly GCF_000181295.1). Taxonomy (NCBI): domain Eukaryota; kingdom Metazoa; phylum Chordata; class Mammalia; order Primates; family Galagidae; genus Otolemur; species Otolemur garnettii. The sequence goes on along the minus strand of NW_003852440.1, from coordinate 12,250,870 downwards.
GAACTCTGGAAAGCACTACACTAACTATTATAGTTTAATTTTAAAGGATAAAAATTTGGACCGGACAAATAATGAGACACATAGGGGGAAGTCTGGGAAGATCCCCAAGGTAGAGTTCTTAAGTGTTTTTCCCTATGAGTCTTCCGGATGTGTCCTAGAGCCCAGAGCTCAGCAGTGCAGCTTTTTGGGGGGTCTCCTTACTCAGGCAGAATTGATGGAATCACTGGCCACAGGATGCAGCTGAACTCAGTCTCCAGCTCCCTCCCTTAGCTGAAGGTTGGGCTGATGTCAGGTGGCTGACACCCTCCACCCCCAAATCACATGATTAGACCTTCTAGTGCAGTGGTTCTCAACCTTCCTAATGCCGCATTACTTTAATACAGTTCCTCATGTTGTGGTGACCCTCAAGCATAAAATTATTTATCCTAATAAATAATTATAAATAAATAATTGATAATAATTTTGTGGTTGGGAGTCACCACAACATGAGGAATTATATTAAAGGGTTGCAGCATTAGGAAGTTTGAGAACCACTGTTCTAGTGTAACAAGAACTCATTCTTCATCATCTCATAGGTGTGGTCCACAGGTCTACCAAAAAAAAGGCCATGCCTATCACCTAGAAAATTCCTAGGGTTTAGAGGCTTCTATGAAACCCAGGACAAAGGTCAGAAAAATTCTTTATTCTACAACAGCCTCCTCTGTGCCTATGATAAACATGTAGGCAGTGGCTTTGTCCTTCCAAGCACAACACCCAATAAAATAATAAAATTAAAAATATATATCTTAAAAATGAAATAGAAGATAGAAAAGAAAAAGGAAACCATGAAAACATGTACCAGGGAAACGTGAACTCTGTAAAAGGATAGAAAAAGTCTTCCCTGATAAGTGGTATATAAGTTAAGTTCAAAAAGAAATAAACAGTAAGAGAACCTGGTAACAGTGAAGTGTCTCTATAAGGAAATCACCTTCTAGGAACTTTCCACACAAAATGAAGCATAAAAAGAAAGGGAAAGGAAACACCAATGTCCAGTAGACATACAGTTTGTAAGGATGGTAGATATAGCCTGGATAGATAAGAAGGAGAAGGCAAAGACCAGAGAGAATTTTGTATGATATTTAAGGAATTAGGAATTTAGGAGTTAAGAATTTAACTGAGAGAGTGGAAATCCCTGCAGGATTTTCAGTGTACTTCTCCATTCACTGACATAACTCTGATTGGTCTCCTTCAGTCCTGGCAAGAAGTGATGTGTACATTGGATACTTTTTCTTCCATTCTTTAGATACTTTGCTAAGAAGAATATTTTCCAGCTCTATCCATGTAAACATGAAGGAGATAAAGTCTCGACCTTTATTTCGGGCTGCATAATATTCCATGGTATACATATACCACAATTTATTAATCCATTCGTGGGTCGATGGGCACTTGGGCTTCTTCCATGACCTAGCAATTATGAATTGGGCTGCAATAAACATTCTGGTACAAATATCTTTATTGTAGTGTGATTTTTTGTCTTTTGGATATATACCTAGTAGAGGAATTATAGGATCAAATGGCAGGTCTATTTTTAGTTTCAATGTACTCAGCCCTACTATGAAACTAATTTACAGCTTTCATAGGAAAGCTATAATTCAATTCTAGCCCAAGAATATGGTGAAAGGGGAGGGGGGAGGATGGGTGGAGGGACGGTGATTGGTGGGATCATGCCTATGGTTCATCTTATAAGGGTACATGTGAATCTTTCTAAATGTAGAATATAAACGTCTTAACACAATAACAAAGAAAATGATATAAAGGCTATGTTAATCAGTTTAATGAAAATATTTCAAATTGTATATAAAAACAGCACACTGTACCCCATGACAGTATTAATGTACACAGCTATGATTTAATAAAAAGAAGAAGAAGAAGAAGAAATTATGTGTACTGTGCCTTCTCTGCTGCTAGGAATCTGGATAAAAAAAGGTGAATATAGCACAAATAAAGTTAGCATTTGGCCATTCTGAGTAGAATTATAGTCATAGAAGGAATGGGAAATAAGTATGAGTCTACTTTTCTTCCTCAATTACTAGACAGAGGTGGGGAACACTGCAGGAGAAATGTAGGGATGTGGCAGGTAAACCCAAACTCAAAATGTTGAGATTGAGGTATTAGGTCTAGACCAAGGGGGGGAAATGCCATTTAACTTCTGGCAAAGTTCTGGGCTGCAAGCCGTCAACAAAATGGAATAAGTATGGTTTGCTCCCAAGATAGACGGGAAAGTACTCACTGACTTCTTGCTTGACTAACTCCCCCGAGAAATGGACCAGGAAATATTAACTGTCCCCAGACTGAACTTTGAGAAATACCAGGGAGAAAAAGTACCGAAACAAAGATATATGGCTAACCACAAAATTCTGCTTCTGTACAATGTTTGCTAACCTACCCAGACGCACCTGGGCAGCTATGTGCCAACTAGGATGCAGACCAAGCCTTAAAACCCAACCCCTTATGCACCTGGGGTTGCTCTCTGAACCCCTGTGCTGGGTGAGAGGCAGTCGCCGTTTAGCTCTTAAGTAAAGGGACTCTTTGGTGAATTTGGCTTGTTTAGCAGTGTGGTTTTTGTGGAACTCCTGGGCATTACAAGGGTACCTGGTGGATACTCATGTCATAATGTCAATGTCAGTAGATAGTTGAGTGTAACTTGTTAAATCTCAAGAGGTGAGTGAAAAACAGAAATAGATTTAGGTGAATCCTTAGAGTACACATGACAATGAAAGACTCTGGAGTTGGTGAGTTGATCAAGAAAGAATGTGGAGTGAAGAAAGGAGGAGTAAGGCCAGATTCTGAGAAATGCCAGGATTTAAGAAAACATATTGAAGAAAGGCTGACTCAAATCTAACTGTGAAAGCCAACCAGGAGACAGTATCCAGAGAGGGAGAGGGAGAAGTCAGGGGACAGTGGTCACGAGGTTCAAGGGCATTGAACTCAGGTGTTGGGATGAGCCTGACTGAATTAAAGGATTGATTTGTTTGATTTGCAGACTTCCCCCCAGATGCTCAAGTGATATCTTTTTTGATTTCAAAATGTTAAGGGGTACAAATGTTTCAGGTTACGTGGATCGTTTGGTAATGCTTGAGTCCTGGCTATAGGTGTGCCGGTCACCCAAATAGTGTTCATTGTACACAGTAGGTAGGTTTTGGCCCCTCCACCCCTCTTTCCTCTCCCTGGTTGACTTGCACTGAGTTTTCCTTCCCTCTGTGCCCATGAACTCATCAGTTAATTTCAGTTTAGTACCGAGTATATGTAGTGTTTGTTTTTCCATTCTTGATATGTTTCACTTAAGGCAATGGTCTCCAGATTCATCAAGATTGTTGCAAAAGATCTTAATTCATTGTTTGTTATGACTGAGTAATCCCTGAATTGGGTATCTATGACCCACAGGAGAAGAAGATCTTTCATCAAAAAGGCACAGGTTGTGAATTGTTTATTGCAGCACTATTCACAATTGCAAAGATGTGATTTGTGGATTTTTTGTGATGCATTTAACTTAAAGTTCCTATATTTCTCTAGGTTAGGAAAATTAATGTCTGGAAAGAAGTAAAAAATAAATTATCTGTTTTCTGATGTTTTCTAGTGAGAATTAAACAAAAGCCAGATTATCAAAAGAGGAAGAACAGGAGATGTGGAAGGAACCCCCATGCTATGCTGCTGACATGTTACGTAATGCCTGAAGGTCATCAACTGAGACTCCATTATTGAACATTTTTAGACTCTCAAACTTGAAGCAGAGAAGTCATGTGGGCATCTTTGAATCAGAGGCTAATAGGTGAATTTAAAGAGGTATAGGGATTGATTAATATCTCAAGCAAAACAAAGGGAAAATACTTTTTCAGCATGAATGAAGGGCTGATGTGGAGGTAGTAAGTGGGGATGATGTGATTTCATTGTCATTTATTTTGTGTCCATTCTTTTGCTCTCAGCTGTTTGTAAAAACAAAATAAAAACTTCCTTTTATAAGCTATACCGCAAGATACATACATGTTTACTTACATCAAATTGAGACAAAAATTCAAGGAATGAGATTCAGGAAAAATAATCTAAGAAGGAAAAATGAAGACCCTCAAATGGCTGATCCCCACTTATTCTACAGGAGAAACGAATACAAGAGCTGAATACAAGAAATAAATACAATAGTTACAGCCACAACAGGTGCGGACACCAAGGGAATTCCAGCAGAGTCCTGTGGTCCCCAAATACACGACTTCTCTTGAACACCTGTCTGCTTCTGAGAAAGAATTTGATTGTTTAATTGTCCTGTGGAAAGTAGGTCATTATCCCTTACTGACCCTTCAGAAGCATTACCACTTTCACTGGAGCAGGTGTGGGGCGCTGCTTAGCCTTTGGTGTCAGCCTCACTGCCTACAGAGGCCTCTCTCTGTTTTATTCCAGATAGACGTGATTCATTCCACATGAGCTTCCTTTCTGTGGGGCACCTCTGTCTCTCATGCCTGTGATTAGACATTAGTGTCTTGTCAACAGAAACATGAGATCTATCTCACCACAGCTTCCCCTTCTCTTGATGTGCCTCAGTTTCCTGAACCACACACGATCTAGACTTTCCCAGCTCCAATCCTGTGTCTCCTAGTCAGTATCAGGGTGCAGGAAGGTAATCACACATCATATAAGTATACTTCCCTGAAATAGTCAGCTCCTGCTAGAGCAACACACAGCCCAGGAGCAGCCATCCCTGCTCTTGTAGAGTGACTCCCTGTGCCATGAGCATAGGGCAAACCAATGTGCCAGGCATGTACAGAGTAAGTTTGTCATTTGTCATTTTTAACCTCATAGCAAATCAGAAAGAGATTATTAATATCTTTCTATGGAAGAAAAAATTGATAGTAACATAGCTTCAGTAACTTCTCTAACTGAAAAAGAATTCCCGTCACGTTTGTTAAGTGTCTGGAAACCAAACTGCTGCCCCATTTAGACTTTTAAGTGATATCTATGATAACTAGATTAACTAATAGTTTTTTTTCTTTTAACTAACAAAGAGGATTGGAGATACAACACTATTCCAGAATGATTCCAGAGCTCACACCCTGCAAGCACCTGACACGTTAGTTTCCCCAGAGTACAGTACATCATTTACATTCAGGTGCTCACAGGGACCTTCCAGTCCCACACTGAACATCACAGCCCAGAGCCTTTTTCTTGCTGCGTTTCATTTCCTAACAATTTGTAAAATTTTTTTTTCTAGTCATTCTGTGCTGATATTATAAATATGCCTGTGACTTTTCTTTAGGACATATATTAACCTCGAGCATAAACTTTATGAGATGTCATAATAATATGGTAGGGCACTCATTCCCAACTGTTTCAATGAAAAAGCATGCACTGTCAAATTATAATAGACCAGGAGTTGAAGTTCTTGAATGTGACATAAATTATCACTAACACAAAGTCTGGCCTCATAAATTTAGGAGAAAACAACAATAACAACAAATGTCCTTTCTATATATAAAGATCTTATTTTTGCTCAGTATGTTTGCTTTAAAATGCATTAATTTAAAAACTAAAATTATCTAATGATATACATATATGCACACAAATTATTCTGCCTAAAAATATGCCATTGATGGAACATGTCTGTATGCCCTTTATAAAATATTCAACATAGTGCCAATTATCTTAAAGGCAGCTCAGAAGACCAGGAGGCCCTTTTTTCTCCATGGGATAGGATTTATAGCTCTGATGTCCTAAAGCCGTCAGAATGGTTCTTTAGAGGGACATAGCAAATAAGGCAGCGTCATTGGCATTTTGCAATAATATGCATAAAATTATAAATTTATCCCTCTCAAGATCCAAATTTTAGTCTATATGAGCTGATACAAAACTGGGGAGATTAGAGAATGCTCTGTATGCTAACCTCCAATTTGTTCCAGACAGTGCTCATGCCCCTTGATTGATCAGAGATGTGAAAGGATGTAGGGTTTTCGTAAGCACCTGCTTACTTGCAAGCATCTGGGCAACTCTCCTGCTTTGTACTCTCCAAAAGCATTTCCTTGCACACTCTCTCAACCATCTGTGCATAATGCTCTAATTATGTTATTTTATTTTCATGATATTTGAAGCTGCTTAAAAGCTTATAGCTAACATTTGGAAAGCATCTATGTTTAACTCCAGCCAATTTGAAGTGTTGACAGAAATAGGAATTGAAAGGCTCTATGACATGTTTCAAATGATGTAAAGAAGGAATTACCTCAGCTTGGTCAGACTTACTTTTTGGAAAAGGAAAACCATCCAAGAATTATCACTGATATAAAGTAAAATAAATTGGTCAGCTGTCTATCTCCAAAAGTATTTGAACAGAGAGAAATGGGCCATGCAAATTGTAAGAGAGATTGTTACTTTAAATAGAATGAGATAAATAAGAATAGTCACTGAAGCAGGACACCAGAATTGTAGCCAGTGCCATTTCCTCTTCAGAGATGGAAGGAGGAAGTAAATTGATTAGAGAGAAAAGAAAAATGAGTTTTTAGCTTATCCTTTGAAAATTAAATTCAGAATAATCAAATGAGACTGAGAGTTTTACACTAGATCTTAGCCAAGAAGCCAAGAAGCAATGAGGGGATGGGAGTCTTTTAAAAAATAGTATTTTCATAGATGTTTTTTGGGGAAAAACTGTTTTATAATTACAAAATAAATTTGAGTCCTTGTAACATAATGAGCTGAAATACACTGATATGAAGACATCCAATGTTATGGTGATTTTGAAAGACTGCCTCAGTATTTTCTCATTTCCTATGGAAAGCATGGTTACATTAAGTACAATCAAGAATCTGCCCCATGATCCATCCTATTCTTATTCAGACATTATTTCCCTGAGTAATTCCTGGGTCCACTCATCGCACAAAACCGCCCGCCACCAAGGGTGCCCAACCTTTTTTCTTCTCAGCTGCATTTTGGAAGAAGAGTTGTCTTAGGTCACACATTAAATACACAGGACAAGGTTGTTGCATCGCTTCCAGAATCTCTGACACCACAGATAAGCAAAACAGTCCTCACAGGTTGGACACCCCTGCTGGGACTGGGCTCTTGGCTTAAAGTGTAATCTTTGTGTCATGTGGAGTCTCCAACAGAAGGCCTGGATGCCAGGCTGCAATTGCAAGTGGGTATTTAGGAAGTACAGATAACAACATTTGGACAGCAAGTGAGGAAACACTACTACAGTATTCCAGATAAAAACATAACAAAGCTACTGAAAGATGCTCAAAACATTTATTATTGACCTTTTCTTTGAGACAGGGTCTCACTTTGTCACCCTAGATAGAGTGCTGTGACAACATCTTAGCTCACAGCAACCTCAAACTGCTGGGCTCAAGCAATCTTCTTGCCTCAGCCTTCCTTCTGAGTAGCTGGGACTACCGGTGACTGGCTAGTTTTTCTATTTTTAGCAGAGATGTATTTTCTACATTTCTACAGGTATATGAAAATAATACTATATACCACTATATATGTGAACATGGGGAAATTGTTTCTATTTTATACTTCCATTGATTAAAATTGACCTTGTATGCAAGAGGCTGAGGTTTGAACATTCCTTGAGTCCAGGAGTTTGAGTTTGCATCCAGCCTGGGTAACAGGGACACCCATCCCCAACCCCTCCTCCTGCAAAAAATATGACCTTATATGGCTTCATTTAATAATTCAGGTCTTGTTTTTATTATTTTATCTTATACTTCTCTGAGATAATGATGCATTTTTTCAAAATGTATACTTCAGTTTTGCTTAAAACAAAAAAGAATAAATGAATGACACCAGTGTATTAACTATTAAAATAAAATTTAACATGACCACTTATAATGATTAAATAATGTCAAAACAAAAATACATATTAAAGAAAATCAATTTTCTAGAGACTGTAACTTTCTGAAGTAAACTACTTCTAAGGTTCTTTGCATCTTTAAATGTAAATATTGGCTGACAAATGTCTTCTTGGGCATAACTCAATCATCCAAATCACATAGTATTGCAATAATTTATCTAAAACAATTTGCCTTCAACTTTCTTTTCATGAGTTAGAATTTTTGTTGTTATTTTTATATTCCCAAACCTAACCTATACCTATTACAAAATCAGAGCTCAAGGAATATTTATGAAGTGATTATTTATTATAGAACTCAGGTGCACAACTTAGATTAATGCTAACCACAAGTTTAAGAAAAAAGCAGCTATCTTCAGTCTATTTGTGCTAACTTATGTATTTATTTCTCACCCTGTCCTTTTTGCTTTCTTTATTAATCCTTGTTAAAGATAATTGACACTTTGTCTCTATGCTCACCCCACCTGTAAGGTAGTACTTTGAAAAAAGTATTTATGTGGACAGATACACTTCTTCCCTACAACATTCCATTTTTTTTTTCTTATGGTGAAGAATAGAACCAAAATCATAATATCATAATTATACACACACACAGAGTAGTATATGCATGTAAATATACACACAGTTTCAAATTCACAAATTGCATTGCAGAGGTTGTGGGGAGGAGAGGGGCTTGCCAGCCAGAGACTAGAGGCTACCACACACTGTCTCTTCTGTACATCACAGTGACGAGTTCTCTTTTCTACCTGAGTCAAATGTGCCTCCACCGTTTGTCTTAGGGTCAGTAGAGAGACTGGCCCTTGTGGTACTACTGGGGGCAGATGAGACCTGGTGATGCTGCGAAGGGAGAAAAGCCACTTATCATCAACTGGAAAGCTTCAGAAGGCCATTTAGAAGAAGTAATAATGATATACACTTAAAAAAGGTTTCAGCTTTTTCTAGTAAAACATTTAGTATCTACAAAAGGGTGACACTATTTTCTCAGGAATTTGAAATGTTGAATAACTGTGAAGGGAATATATTGAGTGTACAAGGGAGTAGAATACTATGAATCTCTTCAGTAGTTCAAAGGTTTTAATTTGTTAGATTACATGTCATGCATTTTTATTGATTACTGAGAGACTAATTTCCTCATCAGTTTCTACTGCAATAATTAACATCATTAATTTTTAATTTTTAAACTATTTTGATACATACACATATCCACATATATGAATAGCAGAGAAATATTCAGAGAATATTCAGAGAAAAAGCAGAGAAAATATTCATAATCATTTTGAAAAAAATCTGCTATCCCACAGCAGAACCTGGCCTTGGCCAGACTGCAACAACAAAAATAAATAAATAAATAAATAAATATTTTTAAAATAAAAAATAAATTTTATTTTAAAAAATAAATAAATAATAAATAAAATTTATTTTTATTTAAAAATAAAATAAATACATAAGAATAAAAATAATTTTTAGGAATATATTCCTACAAATAGGAACACATATATGTCCATATATGTCCATTATAGATATCGTTGTGTTTTCAAATAACATGAGATTTAGTTTTAATTGTATTTAATTTTTTTTTTTTGAGACAGAGTCTCACTGTCACTCTCGGTAAAGCACCAAGGCATCAAAGCTCACAGCAATCTCAAACTCCTGGGCTTAAGCAATTTTCTTGCCTCAGCCTCCCAAGTAGCCGGGGCTACCAGTTGTCCACCACAATGCCCAGCTATTTTTTATTGCAGTTGTCGTTGTTGTTTAGCTGGCCTGGGTCAGGTTTAAACTCACCAGCCTCGGTGTATGTGGCTGGTGCCATAACTACTGTGATATAAGCACCAAGCCTGTATTTAATTTTTTTTAAATTTTTTTTAATTTAAAATTTTTTTTATTAAATCATAGCCATGTCCATTAATGTAATCATGGGGTACAATGTGCTGATTTTAAATACAATTTGGAATACTTTCATCAAACTGGTTCATATAGCCTTCACAGCATTTTCTTAGTTATTATGTTTAGACACTTAAATTCTACACCTAATAAATTTCACAGGTACCTTTGTAAGATATACCATAGATGTCATCCCACCAATTACCCTACCTCCACCCATCCTCCCCCATCACCTCCCTTCTGTCTCCCCCTTCCCCTTCTTCTTGGGCTATAATTGGGTTATAGCTTTCATAAGAAAGCTATAAATTGGTTTCATAGTAGGGCTGAGTACATTGGATACTCTTTCTTCCATTCTTGAATTACTTTGCTAAGAAGAATATGTTCCAGCTCCATCCTTGTAAACATGTAAGAGGTAAAGTCTCCCTCTGTCCTTAAGGCTGCATAATATCCCATGGTATACATATATCACAATCCATTCATGGGTTGATGGGAACTTGGGCTTCTTCCATGACTTAGCAATTATGAATTGGGCTGCAATAAACATTCTGGTACAAATATCTTTGTTACCTAATTTTTATAAGAAGAATATTGTGGGTTTTTTGTTTTCTTGTGTTTTTTTTTTTTCACTCAACATCACATTGCAAAGTCATTTATCATTGTTGTTACATGGAGATGAAGATCTTTCATTTTGAATGTAGTGAGTTATTTCATCCATAAACAATGATTTAATGGTCTAGTGTAGTATTGATGGGCATCTGGATTGTTTCCAGTTTTTGCTATTTTGGGCATTCTGCTATGTACATTATCCTATAATCTGTGTAGTAACACTTTTTTTTGATATTCATCTAAAAATGCTATTGCATTGGAATGTGTGAATTTCAATTTTTGTGGATAATACCAAATAACTTCAAAATGTCATGTGTGAGTGATCCTACTTGTCCACATTCTCTATAACACATCATTTTAATAGATATTTTCATTTTAGTCATTTTTACCAAGTGAAAAAGTACTATATGTTTTATTTGCATTGCCTTAATTTTAAAAAAAATGTTTTTAGTTGCCTTATGTGTGCATTGAACATAAGTGTTTATGTTGCAGAGATAGTAATAAGAAGCATCTGACCTACTTAACACAGGTTCCACCTGAATTTGCAGGAAGATTCAGTATCTGGTGTGTAACAAGAAAGGCAAGAAATACATTAATCAATATGTAAGTGCTGTTATGTTGAATCTGTAAGGGTGGAAGCAAAGAAGTTTTACTTTACATCCACTTGAACTCCATGTGACACTAAGGATATTTCTGACTTTCATTAAAAAAGATATTTTGTTTATTATGTTCATTATATCTTTATTATATCCATTCTATAATCTAAGAATCTACTGATAAAATTCAGTTGATATTATTGTTAGGTAGTTAGTCAGACATGAGCAGGGTGGGTAGCAGATGTAGTTGGCTAATTCGCCCTGGCATGGGTCAGGCTGACCTGGACTGCTGTGAGAACAGGAATAACCAAGACATTGCAGGTGAGTTATTGGGGACCTGGCTGTTCTGGGGACTGATTAATGTCCCTGGGACTTTCTCACCTGGACAGTTGTTATGGGAACATGCTGTGGGAATGGAATTGAGAAACTGGGAATTTCCACGGGCAGCTGGCACCCCTCAGAAATGGAGATGAAATCCAGGACTGCCTCCCCATGCTGCCTGAGGTCACAAGGATGGGCCAGTTTGCTGTCCAGACCACTAGGACAGACTTTTTCTTCCTTGATAGAACTTCAATGGCTCTTGCCATCGGTAATTATCTCAGCAACAGCCTCAAGTCACCATCTTGCCACCCTGACATTATTATACTTGAGAAAGCCTAGATTATTATTCTATACTTATTCTGTTGGTAAGTATGACTTATATGGCATATACTTTATAGCAGATTATATAACACTTTTTATGTTTATCTTCCCATTAAGCATTGAAATACATTATATGACCTTTGACATCATAAATTAATTCAATAGAGTTAGAGATGATTTGCTGGTGGACATGTGGTGAAGGGCCAATCAAGCCCAGCTCTTGTTGAGTGGCCCCTCAGACAGCTACACAGCTACACAGACAGGGCAAGGCACTGGGCCTTGCTGGGGGGCAGCTCATGGATTACTAACAGCCGCGTACTGAAAACAGCAAAAGGAGCCTCCATCTGTTCACTCCAGCAACAACTGAAATAGAAAATTGTACAAAATTCCTAAATGCCCAGTAATAGAAACATTTAATATTGTAGTCTGTATTTTGGATAAGATATTATTCTGTTTTTAAAGTGAAAGAACAAGAAGAATTGAGAAATGGGGAAAATACAAACTTTGTCATACTAAGAAGAAAAATGGACTTGTGTAAACATAATTAAAACCACAAAAATAGGGGAGACTAAAGGGATGAGTAGCAAGAAATGCATCTCAGTGATTATAATACTTCCTTCTTTTTCATTTTTTCCTAAAAACATGGATGGTTATAAATTTTACCTGAGTAGATGAAATCAGGGGAGTCATTTGGCATCAATCACAACTCCCAGGCCACAGGTGGGCTAAGTGAGCTAAAGCCACATTTAAATGCACACACACACACAGGCTCGGTGCCTATAGCTCAACTGGCTAAGGCGCCAGCCACGTACACCTAAGGTGGCGGGTTCGAATCCCCAGCCCAGACCCGCCAAACAACAATGATGGCTGCAACCCCTCCCCCAAAAAAAATAGCCAGGTGTTGTGGCAGGCGCCTGTGTTCCCAGCTACTTGGGAGGCGGAGGCAGGAGACTCGCTTGAGCCCAGGAGTTGGAGGTTGCTGTGAGCTGTAATGCCACGGCACTCTACCCAGGGGGACAGCTTGAGGCTCTGTCTCAAAAAAATAAATAAATAAATAAATGCACACACACACACACACACATACACCCCTAGCACCTCCTGGACACACACATCCCCACACTCCCACACACACACAAACTCACCCACCACCAACCCCACACACACACATTAGTAATTAGCAGCACAGTGAAATCCTTGACTAAAACTGAGACATCAGATGTTTCTGAGATGGCTGAAACTGGTTTGAAGCAGAGGCTGATTGGGGGTGAAGGAGGGAGAGTGGGCATCACAGTAGCTTTAGAGCTGTGTCAGATTAATGGCAGCAATTTAGAAAGAAGATACTTTAATTCTTGCCCCTAGCATCCCCTGAGACACCTAATTTACAGACATTTCCCTTACATTGAGTATCTTTGTATTCTTTTTTTTCCTTGTTATACAACAATATCCCCAAATCACTTGCAAATTGCTATATTTATCTGCTGGGGCAATCATAAACACATACCACACATTGAAAGGCTTAAACAACAGGAATTTATTTTCTCACAGTTCTGGAGGCTAGAAGTCTCCAACCTGGGGCTCAGCCCCTGGGGGCTCTCCGTGGCTTGTACATGACCTTCCTCTCCCTGCATCTTGACGTGGCCTTTCCCTGTGTTTCCATTTTAGTCTCTTCTTAGATGGCCACCAGACCAGGATCCATGCTGGTAACCTCACTTTAAATTAACTTAAATAACTCTTTAAAATTTGATCTCCAGGCCTGATGCAGTGGCTCATGCCTATAATCCCAGCTCTATGGGAGTCTGAGGTGGGTGGATTACCTGAGCTCACGAGTTCAAGACAAACCTGAGCAAAAGCAAGACCCCATCTCTACTAAAAATAGAAAAACTGAGGCAAGAACTTCAACATATGAATTTGGGGAGGACACAATTCCATCCAAAGTCCTTTAACTATGGTGATGGATACACATGTAATAATCAGAAGGGACATAAACTTTTCTTTATAAAATCTCAGTGTCAAGCAACTATTCTAGATAGGCAGCAGTACAATACCCAGCATCTAACATTACTCTTAAATCCAACATGAGTGAAAACGCAGGCAGGAAGGTGTGAGGGTTGTGTTCATCTCTGCAGTTCACAGCACACACATGGACACACAGTGCTTTAATTAAGTAGGATCAGTGGACAAAATGGCACAGAGAGAAGCCTGCGCAAAGGTTAGCAAATATATGCTTGAGACTCAAGAAATTTCTTTCCTTTTCTCAAAGGCATTATCTTAATAACCTTAATTCAATGTATTTTCATATTTTAACCCTTGATTTATAAAGAAAATCAATTTCTGTTTCAAACTATATACCTGGAAAATAGAAAAAATTCATTATTACAGATAAAATTTTAGAATGCGTTTTTTATAAGCATTAGTACACCTCATTAATATTCAAAGTAATCCTCTGGCTGATTCTCTAAAGAATGTATTAGGTGATCCCAATCCTTGATTGCATTGGTTAAAGATGTATCACATCTACTGGATATTTCCACCATAGTTACATGATATAAGTTGATACTAAATAACATAAAATGAAATTATATGTCCCTCCCCATGTTGTCCTCCTTCATCTGTCATTTGCAATAGTAGGCTGGCCTTAGGAATGCATGGCCTCAAAACAAACAAATAACAAAGTGACCTGATAGTGGACCAACACCAGCACTTATGTTTTGCACCAAAGAAAAGTAAGTTACCTTTGTAGAAAGCAAACGAAGGATGACAGAAAATTTGCTTTATGAAAACCTGCATTATTGCTCTGGATTTCTCCTCACCTTCTTTAAAGCTCCCCCAAAGCTGGAGCAGGGAAAATCTATCTGCTCTGAAATAGGTAACATTAAAAACCAACCAACCAACCAACCAGCATCCATTTAACAACACCAAAAACAATTAAGAGGGAGAGGGGAGAAAAAGTATAAATCTACAGAGTGAAGAAAGTTTGTTAGAACAGAGGAAAACTTGACCCAAACCTTGAGCCTCGGACCAAACAATGTAAAATCAATCACATCTGCAAAGAATACAAGAGAACAGATGCAAGGCCAATCAGAAAACCACAGAAGTACACGTGCGCATGTGCAGTGCACGCTGGTAGACCAGAGAAATAATAGAGGAAACGATCACCTATGTCACAAGTAGGAGCATCATGGCAAAATGAGCATTATGAAATAATAAAGGCAAGGATGGACATGAGAAAAGTTTTCAAAGTAAACAATGAATTTAAGATGATTACAGACAAAATGAGAAACAAGTAAATTAGAACCAACATGAGAATCTGGAGTCTTTGAAGAATGGATCTAAATTTTAAAAAATGGAATAAACAGTTAATATAGACTTATTATTTTTTTAAAGTTAAAGGATTTAATTAAGAATAGAAATGCTGAGTCATGGGATACATTTATATTCAAAGACTCATCCGACTTTGTGGACGCACTCAAATAGTTTCCATAGTGGTTTTAACTCTCTCCAAGATAATCTGAGTGTTCCATTCATTCCACAATAGTGTCAACATTTGATATTATAAACTGTGTCATATTTGTACAATTATGTCAATACTGGGTGTGATCAATCTTTTTAATTTCAGCAATTCTTAGGAATTGTATTGTTTTGA
This sequence comes from Otolemur garnettii, assembly GCF_000181295.1. Taxonomy (NCBI): domain Eukaryota; kingdom Metazoa; phylum Chordata; class Mammalia; order Primates; family Galagidae; genus Otolemur; species Otolemur garnettii. The sequence goes on along the minus strand of NW_003852440.1, from coordinate 12,235,638 downwards.
ATGTCCTGTTTGAAGTTCTTGCACTATAGTCAAAGACACTACAAGAATCACTCTTACTGTTACCAGACATTTGTTTAACCAAACAGTTTAGCAAAATAAAATTAAGATGTAGAAATTGAAAATTAGAAGGTAAATGTTTCAGTAAATAAATCATGTATCAATTTACTGGGAATATATAAGAGAAAAAACCTGAAAAACTATTTTGAACAGTGAATGAATTGATATGAGAGTTATGTGCAAAATTAATAGAAAAACATTTATAAATGCAAGGGGCATATAGATGAAATATTTATTTTTAAAGTTCCCTTTATAAGATACAAAAAATTATAAAATTCCAGCATATAAACTTTATGAGCTATGTAAAGTTTAAAACTCTCAGAAGATGCTAACAAAGACCACTGTAGCAATTTGCTCATGAACACCCATCAGTGGAAAAGAAGACAGATGGTCAGCAGACATAAACGATTATGAGAACTTAGAGTACAATGAAGGTGCATCACAATCAACAGAAAAACCATTCACTTTGTTATATATTTGTTTGGATAATTGAAAAGCATTTGAAAGATGAAGAATTTTGATGCAAACCTCTCATACTAATGGGAAAAAAAATCTCAAAATAAATAAATCTATTATTCAAAAAATGAAAAAATATAACCATAAAAGTGCTAGTTATTTTATAACTTCAGATTAAGGAAGAGCTTTGTAATTATTACTGAATAATTTAAAATAAAAGGTTGATTTCTGTTACAGTAATAAATCTGCGTTAAAAAATACTCATTATAAAGCAAGTAAAAAAAGCAGGTTGAAATAAGCCTGCATAGAAACAATATCTATGTTTATTCAAAAATAAACATAGATAATGCCTATTATAGACAAAGAGATAGTTCCTTTAAGACACGTAATGTGTTCCTACCATGAATTTGAAAAATGAGAGGAAAGTTGTCTTGCTGTACCATTTCTGCCCCAACAGACTGGGTGAGACGCCTGACAACATCTGATGTTGGTAAGGTTATGTAGGAAAAGGTCTGGAGGTAAATTCTGTATCTAGCTAGTGGAAATGGACTTTGACAATTTATGTAGAAAATTACTTGTACAAAATATTAAAACTTGGTAATTAAATTTCTAAAATTTATCTTGCAAACACTTCAACACATTTGCAAAAGGACCCAGGTTAAAAGTCATTCATTATAGTATTGTTCCTAACACCAAAAGTGTAGCCACAGCTAAATGCCCACAAATAGGGGTCTAGATATGTATTTTGTGGCTATTTGTGCTAAAACAACATGTGGCTGACAGATATATACATTTTTATATTTTTAATCATGTCATATTGAAATATTAAGTAACCAATGTTAAGAGACTAGGTACATCAGATTGAAATTCTTTTCTTAGGCTGTGCTAGCCTGATAAATGATATTTCTTTAGATGAGCAGTTTGTTCATTAGAATACGCAGCACATTTCATTAAAATGCAGAATTCAGGGGTTTCAGGATATGATTCCATGAGCAAACATACATTAAAAATCAGCACAGGATTATTTGATTTTTAGTAATAATAATAAAAATAGAGTGCTTACATCCACAGTGAATCACCCAGGGCAGACTGAAAGCAGGAGACTTTGAACAAAAGCACGTTAACTTCGTAAGGAGAGCCCGGTCATCTCAGAGCAAAAAGATCTCGTTCTCAGAGTCACCATGGCCCTTCACTTTACAGATGGACTTTCTCTTGTCATCTCATTTGATCACGTGCAAAAGTGGAAGAGGAGATAGCAAATCCTGAAAGATTCAGAGTGCGAGAGAAACAATCAGCAAAGAATATGGAAGGGGTACTTTTTCTTCCATTCCTGTGATACTTTGCTAAGAAGAACATTTTCCAGCTCCATCCATGTACACACACCTATTATGAAACTAATTTAAACCTTTTTATATGAAAGCTATAACCTAATAACAACCTAAGGATATGGGGAGGGGGGAGGAAGGGAGGAGAGGGGGGAGGGAGAGGGATTCGAGGGTTCACTTCTGGGGTTCATCTTGCAAGGGTACAAGTGAATCTTTCTATGAGTAGAATATGAATGTTTTGACATAATAACTAAGAAAGTTACATGAAGGCTATGTTAACCAGTTTGATGGAAGTGTCTTGGATTGTGTATGAAAACACCACACTGTACCCCCAAAGTGCATCAATGTACACAGTTACCATTCAATAAAAAAAAAAAAAAAAAAAAAAAAAAAAAAAGAATATGGAAGGGGGATTTCTGGGCTCATGTACAGCTCAGAAAATGCAAATTTAAAAATTAGAAAATTTATATCTGTTATAAGTAACTTAGAAAATATGGACAGAGAAGAGAAATAACATTCTTAAACCCATTACCCATTAATACTAAGTAAAAGTAACGTACATATCAGAACCATACATTTAAAAATTGTGATGTTATTTTTTTATTCAAAACTATATAACACATATTTTTGATGTGACTAAATTTTTTTTTATTAAATCATAGCTGTGTACATCAATGCAATTATGGGGTACAATGTGCTGGTTTCATATACAATTTGAAATATTTTCATTAAGCTGGTTAACATAGCTTTCATGGCATTTTCTTATTGTGTTAAGACATTTATATTCTACATTTAGTAAATTTCGCATGTACCCTTGTAAGATGCACTGTAGTGGTGGAGGGAGGGTAACCGGTGGGACTACACCTATGATGACTAAATATTTTTAAGCCATAATGTTTATATATTCTCCATATATGTACAGCAGTAATTGATACAATTTCTCTTATTTTTGGCACTCACACAATATTTCGTTTTTTGTATCAAAAATAAGGCTTTGATAGTAACTGTTTATCACTGCCATTTGAAAATCTAATTGTTCAAACAGTGTTTCTAAAGATTTTGATAGAAGCAGGATGAAAAACTAATTTTTAAAACTTCATTAGAGTAGTTTTAGGATCACAGCAAAACTGAGTGGAAAGTGCAGAGTTCTCGTGCATTTCTGCATTGTTTTCACCCACCTTTCGTAATTTACATTAGGGGACGCTCTTGGTGTCTTACAATGTATGGGTTGAAGGCATGATACCATGTTCTCTGTTACAGCATCATACAGAGTAGTTTCAAAGATGCCCTAAAAGCCCCTGTGTTCCCTGCTCATCCTTCCCTCTCTATCCTGTTAGCACTGACTTTTTTCTTTTTTTTTACTCTCTCTCCAGTCACCCTTTCCAGAGCATCACAGAGCTGAAATCAAAGACCACAAACTTTTAGGTTGGCTTCTTCCTTAGTAATGTGCATTTCCTCCATGTCTTTTTTTTATAATGACTTGACATCTCATTTCTTTTTAGTACTGCATTAGACTATTCCATTGTCTGCATGTAGCATGGTTTATTCAGTCTCCTACTGAAAAATATCATGGTTGCTTCCAAGTTCTGGCAATTATGAATATAGCTGTGTAGAGATTTTGTGTAGACACACATTTTCAATTCATTTGGGTAAAATCCAGGGAATACACTTGTTGGAGTGGATGGTCAGAGAAGATTTATTTTTATAATAAACTACAAAATTGTCAGCTACAATGGCTGGGCCGTTTTCCATCCCAGCAAACAAGAATGAGAGTTCTCCACGGAGCCTGCTGACCTGGGAAACCCTGGGTGTTGCCGTGTTTGGGATTTTGGCCGTGTAGTGATCCTTTGCTGTTTCACTTTACTTTTGTTGTTTTGCTTTTACTTTTCTTATGCTCATCTGTCATTTGAGTGTTTTCTTTGGTCTGCTCAAGCAGTTTGCCTATTTTTTGATTTGGTTGTTTGTTTTGTTATAGTTGAGTTTTAAGGGTTCCTTGTATACTTTAAGTAACAGTCTTGTATTAGATATTTACTCTGCAAATATTTCTCTGTGGCTGGCATTTTTTATTACCTTGACAGTGCCTTTCTCAAACTAGAACTTTTTAACTTGAATGACATCTGTCCCACAAACTCCTTCTTTCACTAATTGTGCCTGTCGTTGTATGTCTACAAGGTCATCACCAAACCTAGGATCATCTAGATTATCTCCTATGTCATCCTCTAGGCACCTCATAGTTTCACCTTTAGATTTATGCATAAAATCCATTTTAAGACAATTTTCGTGAAGGGTGTAATACCTGAGTCTAGGTCCATTTATCTATCTGGGAATTTCCAGTTGTTTAAGCACCATTGACTGAAAAGACTCTTTTCCACACTAAATTGCCCTGCTCATTTGTCAAAGTGCAGATGTACTTGTGTGGGTTTATTTCTGAGCTCTGTATTCTGTCCCATTGATCTAATTGTCTTTTCTTTCACTAATACCACACTGTAGCTTTCATGTAATTCTTGAACACTACTTGGGTAGTGTCAGTCCCCTGACATGGTTCATATAACCTAATTTTATTTAAACATGTGAGAAGACTAAACTATCTCACATATCCACATATCGTTGAAATTAAAATCCTAGGTCAGGTGCAGTGGCCCACATGTGTAATCTCAGCATTCTGGGAGGCCGAGGCAGGTGGATCACTTGAGCTCAGGAGTTGAAAACAGCATGAGAAAGAATGAGACTCCATCTCTACTCAAAATAGAAAATTTAGCCAGGTACTGTGGTGGGCATTTGTAATTCCAGTTACTCAGGAGAATCCCTTGAACCCAGGAATTGAAGGTTGCTGTGAGTTAAGCTGATGCCACAGTACTCTAGCCTGGGCAATAGACTGAAGCTCTGTCTCAAAATAATAAATAAATGAAATGAAATAAAATTCTAAGTCAAGCAAGGAGACTCCAGTAATATGATAAATTATACTGTAGATTTTATTATAATAACACAAGAATATTTCAACGTTTAAAATTACTTTTCCATGATTGATTACATAATCTACTAAGAGGAAAATCTAATCTTGAGTCTTCTTGTTCAGTTCCCAAACACAGCATTCACCCAGCTTGACCGACATGACATGCGGCACCTTCTCAGTTCAATAAAGAATACCAGCCTCAAATAAAAGTCCCAAATAAGGACTGTCAGTGTTGGCCCCTAATAGGCATTTAAAAATCTGGCCATTATTTGGATATGCAATATATCAATTGCTGGAAAGTTGATCCATTCTCATTAAAACCCAGGTATCAGTGCCCTTTATCACTACACTGATAAACTTTAAGATCCTACCAATGGAGCTGGCTGAGACAAAGTTTAAGTATAAACATCAGATGATAAGAGGCAACATTATCATTATTTGCCTATGTTAAAATTGTTATTTAGAAAAGAAAAATAGTAGACTAAGAAACTATTAGAATTAATTATAGATTTATGTCTGTTGAGAAGTGATATATTTATGAAAATACATTCATAAATAAGAAATTAACCAAATAGGAATTATGCTGGAAAAGAAAAATTGAACAATTGAATTATTTAATAAAATACAAAATACTTGAAGTTAACTAACAAGGAACAGCTACAGCCAAGATAAATCTTCTTAAGCTATGACTGGTAAAGATGCAGACTCCAATGAATTCTTCCCTGCATCATCAACTAATGCTACATTATTACTCCCCCATATTTTTAAAGATATATGCATAAGGGCATATAGCAAGGCCACAGAAATATTCTTTACTCAGAAGACAAAGTAATCTCTTGAATTCTGAGTGAAACACATTTTGCTTCCCCAAGAAGCTGGTGCAAATTTTGAATCTTATAGTCAGAACTACATTCTATCCATCTTTCACCCTCCAAACCGTACTCTGTATCCACCCTGGTACTCAGCTGGCTAAGAAGAGAACCTATTGAGGCTGAGGGCTGTGGATTGCTTGAGCTCAGGAGTTCAAGACTAGCCTGACCAAGAGTGAGGCTCTACTAAAAATAGGAAAAAAACAACAAGCCGGGCATTGTGGTGGGCACCTGTAGTCCCAGCTACTTGGGAAACTGAAGCAAGAAGATCTCTTGGACCCAAAAGTTTGAGGTTGCTGTGAGCTATGACGTCACAGCACTCTACCAAGAGTGACAAAGTGAAACTCTGTCTTAAAAAAAATAAAGAAGAGAAATTATCATTACAGTAGCAAACCTGTGTGTGTGTGTCAGAGAAAGAGAGAGAGAGAGAGAAATTAAAGCTGAAGTTAGCTCTGCAGCAGCCTCAGAACTTCAGTGCTATCCAAAAAGAACACTTCATGCATCATCCATCCTTCATTAAAAATCCCTTTCATCTCGTAATTACAATATTCAAACTGTGTAAGTCTTTAATTTGCTTTCCTCAATACCAGTTGGAATTCCACCTGAAAGGACAAAGTTGAAATCACCCTCACTTGCCTTGTACCTTTGGAAAGAAGGCATCATTCTTTGTCATGATATTAGTTCAGAGAATCTTAGCTTGAATTTTAATTCCAGGAAGGTACACAGTAGACATTCAATAAATTTCTTTTGAATGAAAAATAAATGCATAATAACATAAGATGTCATACTGGGGACATTTGTGAGGGTCACTCTTGTTCCGTTCTCTAGCACAGACAGTTGCATAAAAACATAAGAGCAAGCACTATCATCTTTAAAATGAGGGTTGTGACGGGCCTTTTTATATCACTGTCAGAGAATTTAAGCAGTTACTATTATCATTGTTCAGAAGGGAAGAGATGTCCCTGCAAGGAGAAGCAATGTCAAAAAAAGGAAGAGAGAAAAGAAATTTAGTTGTCAATATTTTTTAAAAGACAAAGGACTGCAAATTAAATAAAACAAAGAACTTCAAACTTTTTGTTTGGATTAAAACTCCAACAAAGGAGTGGTTTTTATACCTTCATGCATATAGGGAGAACAGGAAAGAGATGAAAAGCAATTGTACAATTATACATAATTTTAGAGACAAAGAGATGTCAAACAATCTTGTATTATCAGAATAGCATTACCAAGCCAACAACCAGTTCAAATTAAAGACTTAAGAGATTCATTGTGCAGATAATGGCATATAGCTGAGTCTTAAGAGATCTTTTTCCATAAATAAATTTTCTGAGTATAATTTTATGGACACATGTTCCTCACAGTGATAGATATAGTTGTTAGAGTGAGCACTTACCAAGGGTCCAAGTCTCAGTTCTGTCTCTAACAATTTTGTAGTTTTCATTCCTTGAGATTTAAGAAAGAATGTATATTCATTATTTAGAGTTTGTCCTAAAATAGTTTTGAATTTTAGATTTAAAGTGTTTTAAATCAATAATTTAAATAAAAATTATATTATTTTGCATTTAACTAGTATAATTTTTAATTGTGTTTCTTAGGCCTCTAAGCCTTTATCTCCAGAGGCCTTTCATATTTCCTGTTAAACTTCTTTATGATATCATTTCCATCTTTGGTGACAGCATTTTATTTTTCTCTTTTAATTTCTATCTAATCTTTCCAGTTACAGAAAATCTATTCACTTTCATATATTAAATTTTTATTTAGCCATAGTAACAAAAACATTTTACACTTGAAAGGCTTATTACCCTTAAAAATAATTTAGAGGTTATAAAAAGATAATATGAAGCAAATGATTTTGTGTTTTTTTTTTTTTTTTTATATGAACCCGGATTCACTTAGGGAGTGTGTGTCCGGGGGTTAGTATTGAGTAATTTTCTAAGCTAGAATTAGTCTGTTGTTATTTTCTGGATGGAATCACTCCTTATCTCTGGACCTTCTTCTCATTTTTTCTGTGAACCTGTCTTTAAAAAGTCAGAGCAAACTTACTTTATAAATTAATTTCAATACTTCATTTTCTAACTGTGGAATTATTTTGCACAACAGAAACTATGTGGATTTTTAATTCTACCGAGATAACACAATGATGTTTTAGAAACTATTAAAGTCACTCTTATGGTTATTGATCATTTATATTTATCTAACATTTGTTGATATGGGCTGAATTCTGTCTCCTCAAAATTCGTATGTTGAAACACTAACCCCCAACACCTCAGAGTACGACTGCGTTTGGAGATGTGGTTTTTAAAGAGACAATGAAGTTATATTGAAGCTCTTAGGTATGGCCTAACCAATCTGATTGGTGTCCTTATGAAAACAGGGGCTATATTCACACAAAGGGACTCCAGACAGGTGAGCACACAGAGACCACGCATGGAAGCAGCGCGGGGCAGCGCTTCCCAAACCCAGAAGAGGGGCCTCAAGTTGCGTGAGTGAGCGCTCACCCGGCCCTTTCATTCTAGACTTGTAGCCTCCAGAACTGCGAGAAAATAAATTTCTGTTGTTTAAGCCACCCAGACTCTTGAATAAGGTAATGTTAGCCCTAGCGATTAATATCACCATTGTACAGTAATTTCCTTGCTTATTGTCAATCCCATGATTTTACACCAAGAGGTAAATAAAAGTTTAACCATTCTGATGTAAGCAGGTTGACTGATTATGTTCCTAGTAACCAATGACTTCATGATAATCACCACTAGAAAAAAGCCACTATTTGTACATATCTTGGTGATGTGAATTACTGAATGGACACTTACAGAAACGTTCTCCCACTGGTACTGGGTTCCCTGAGTGGCTGGCTAGAGGCCGCCTTGGAGACCTGGGTGACCACGAATTATTTCCTCCCCGGGCTGCCATGGGGACACTGCGGGACTCTTCTCAGCAGGGTGCTGCGGATGCAGAGGTTCCCAGCGCTAAGGCAGAGCCCTCCACAGTGCGCTGCCCCATCCTGCCTTCTCCATCACCTCACACCCAGCCCGCAGTGCAGGGCGCCGAAGGTCAGCGGGGCCTCCTGCAGCTTCCCTCCCACGGTCTCCAGGCACAGCCTCTACCCTGCACACAAGGGACTCTGCTCCTAGTTTTTGGTACTGATTTTTTATTTATAGTTTTATTTTTCCCCCTCAAATGGCAATATAGAAAGTAATGAGCCAGAATCTGGACTTAGATTATGACGTGTAAGAATACAAGGCACTACTTTAGAACATTCGTTACCAAAAATAATGCCTAATAGTTTTCAGCACTGATGAGCATAGTAACAGCATCCTAACATGATTAACGCGCCTGCCTGAAGTTGCCCTGTTCTTCCGTGTGCACGGATTTTGTAAGATATTTGCCCAGTTCGCTTCTGCCCTTTCATCCAATGTACAGTGTAGTTTATTTCTAGTGTAACTTATTTTTGTTTTTTCCAAGCCTTGCTCTCAAAAGAACTTTCATGATACATACTTGTTGCCTTAAAAGTTACAATCCAATGATAAAATTTTTCATTCACCTTTAACAAAAATAAGGCTCAAGTTTTGTATTTTAATAAAAACAAAAGCATTTTTATGGTAAAGTGTTAGAATGCTAACTTTTACCATTACGCATTCTGCTTCATCTGTTTTAAATAATGAATAGTGTCTCGTATCACCTGTATAGGGATCTGCTGCTGCCTCTTCAGTAAGTGGGAGCAACAGTCCCAGGGAGTGAGTCCCAGGAGAGATGGGTTGAGGTGGGGTCCCCGGGACAACAGTGCCTCCTGGCTTTGAAAGTCCACAGGTGTTTATGCTCAGTCCTGAATGCTGTCATCAGCGTTCATTAACGTCGGCCTGCAGTTAGCATTGCTGTCAGGATGTCGATTTTAAACATTCAGAAAGTGTCTTGGGAACGTGAATGTGAGTTAGTGCTGTGTTTGCATTCTTTTCAGTAGGAAGAACTATTTATAAAATCAAGCAGAACAGTCAAAAATGTTTTGAAAATAGTTTTAAAATAAGGATAATCAGATGCTCCAAATATTTAATGACTCTCACTATACCCCTTGCAGTGGAGATGGCATAGAACCTATACGTTTTCTCCACAGAAACAATTTGCACTGGGGCTCAAGTCTAAAAGTTGTGTATTTGTGTATGCGTAAGGGTTATAGGTTGACATAACTCATTATCTTTCCTTTCTAAATGCGTGCATACATAATTAGTTTTATGAACTTATTTTTAATATGGCATGGCACACTGATAAGGCCATTCAAGGGGACACAGCTTATACTATTGTTAACAGGATACACAGCATTCAGCCTGGGGATTTCTCATCATACACACATTCAGAAAAGATAATAAAAAAGTCTTTGGTACCAAGACGTGGGTAACAGAATTGTTTGCCTATGGGTGTCACCGTAACTATGTCTGCAAGGGCTAATGACACTCTTCCACGCAAAGGGTTTCCAAACCACAGCCTTACAAAGACTCGGTTGTCCTGTGAAATTTCCTTTTGAGCAGAGCAGAACTATTTGAAGATCCAAATTCTGTTCCTTTAAACCTATGATTGTGTCATCTGACCTGCATCCCAATATAGATTTAGACTTTGATTACAAAGATAGATTTGATTACAAAAGCTTCAATTTGGAATGCTACACCTTTTTAAAACACTATACAGATTCCATTGCAAACACGCCACACCTGTCCTAGCATTCAATGATTCCTTCTGTATTTTCACATAATAATCCTGGACTAGATATTCCTGTCTATTCTGAACAGGAATATAGATTGAAATATATTGTCTATCAAATAATAATATTAAACATAAATGCTCATGGTATAAATCTTGCAGATCAGTATGTATTTCTATTATGTGTCAAATTTCAAAGTACTTATGTGGATATATGAACACATGTTTGTATTTATGTTATATTCTTGAGTACTGAGATGGATACCCATTGCATTCTTAGTATCTAGGTCTGAGCTCTTAACCTTCTTGGTCTTGGAGATGGGTGTGACTGGATCTGTGTCATAAGAGACTGATCTCTAAGACCTCTAAGTTTAAGAGGTTAGTATTGATATGTATTTTAAAAGTATAAACTCTTATTTAAATGCAAGTAGCATAATAAAATAAGAATATTATTAATTCAGTACCATGAATGATACTGATGAAGTTTAAAAACACTTTATAGATTATACAACTAGCTAGCTAGTTCATGTTTAATGAGCTTTTTCTCTTTCTTGACAGTAGAGGTTTGGAGGAACCATGATAGCATGATTTATGTTTGTGATTCAAACAATATATGCTACAAAATTTATAAAGATTGAGACTAGATGAGATTGACCAGTTTTGGAGGCCTCATGAAGACCTTTTGAGTCTATGCTTTAAATGTAGTGCTAAGATCATTTTCATATAAAAACACTTAGTGATTTTAAGTATAAAATGACATATTTATATGAGTTAAGTGAAAATTTCTGAATGCTATAATAACTGAATTTCATAATACTACTATATTCAGATAGAGAAAAAGACAAAGACAGATAAATATAAACATTCCTGGGAGCTGTGGAACACCAGCGGAGTGCAGAATCTTAATATGCTTCATGTGGAGTCTAACTCTTAAGTAGCCAATAAGGTTATTGTAGCTTATCCAAAATTAATCAGCAAAATCCCCACTGATGCCTGCTGATTCCTTTATAAATTCTACCCAGTAGTATGGTTCTTTGGATAAAAAGAAAGAAAAAATATGCATTTTAAAACTTCTTGAAAATATGGCTATTCTAGATAATTTGAACAAAGAATGCACTGACTTGCACTGATGTATATTAAAGAGGAGCTTATTTCTCTGAACTAACTAAAATTGCACTTTGCTTCAGATATTTCATTGTTCACCACTTCACTCCTATAGTTAGCTATTGACATGAGGTTGAGCTAGAGGCTTTTTTATTCTTTTTCATAACTCTTTATACCATGCCCTGCTACCACTTAAATATGGATTTAACTAAACTAAATCAAAAGAGCAAAAATCAATAGTCTTTTGTACTACAAACCTTTCCCTTTGGAAAGTGCAAGTCATTAATCATTGGAGGGGCAGGAAAGGGTATATTTATTGAAACACAGGCTTTAAAGTCAGATAGGATCAGAAGAATATCTTAAAATTCCACATAATCTCTGTCAACCTCCATGTTGTTTTTGCCTCTTTGGAGATGAGACTTATATATTACTATAATCATAAACGTGTTAAGGAATAAGCATATAAGTAAATGACTTTATGTAAGAGCTGGTGGATAGTAAATACTCAATAAATGACACTATTATTTTAATTACTTTTCAAAATATTTTAAATTTCCAGAGATAAAAAACCCCACAGATTATATCATTAATTGTCACCTGAGTTTATAAAAATTAATTTATCTGGTATTCAAGAATCTTACACTCATCCTAGAGGCTTTTCATATGAATGCTACAACAAAGCATTCTTAGGGCCAACAATACTAAGCAATTATCCTATAGCAGAAGAAAACTAAAGGTAGTTAAAATAAAATAAGGTGATCAATAGAAACTATTTCATTCTTAGGACTGAATATTTTTTAAAAGCAGTGTGTAATATAGAACATATATACAAAATTCTGTTTATAAATAAAAGATGTTACCTTAAGCAGAAAATGCAACCTTAAATCAAAAATAGCTTCCACATTTTTCAAAGGCATAAAATTTAAAAATTATTATATCTGGAAAAATTAAATGAATGAAATTTCACAGAATTACCAAATCAAATCATATTATACCAATTGTTGATATCAGGCAAAGATATACTTTTAAGATGTCCAAGTAATAGAAGATTCTGTTAATATGAACAAAGAAAATAGATTATTTAAAAAAATCCTAGTATGGGCCATTTTTTGATCAGCAAAATAAGGACATTAAAATTCTATTCTACATGAAAGCAATGACAACCCTGCCAAAAATTGCCAAAAATCAAAATTTCAAAACTCTCAAAATTAACCAACCAAAGCCTTGCATTAATCCAAGTATATCATGTTCAAGAAAAATGGCAGGATCTAGGTAAGAAAAGTGAGATTTGTGGCATTGCTAACTGGGCCTGGTCCCTTTTATCTTCCCCAAACGTGTGGTGATCAAACACCAACAGCTTACTAATTATGCTAGTGCAGAAAAACAGCCTCCTCACAGCCACTGGAAGGGCTGAATGAGTTTAGAAACCTGCACAGTCCATTCTCAGACAATTTTTACTAACTCACCTGACTATCCAGTGCCTAGAAATTCCCATCACAAGGACTGGTTTTATTTAACCTACCAAGCTTTTATTTCAGGTGTTTGTTTTAAAAATCAAAGGCAATTGTCCAACACGATGGCTACCTCAGGGGACAGTAAGAACTGGAATGAACAAAAAGTTTGTGAATAAAACTGAGAGGAAGAGTAGGAGATAATTCAAAGTTCATAAGTGGTTTGAAAAACATCTGAACATTCCTGGGAATTTATAAAAGAAGTACCTGTACAGGGTTATATGTGTAATGAGGAAAGGACTGACAAGACACAAAACCCTCAAGGACGATGGACCTTGCAGCTCAGCATAAACAGGAAGTGAAGATAACACAGTGTGCAGGAGTCTACAGAGACAGCGAAGATGTGCCCCAAACACATGTGTAACCCCTTGGAAAAGACTCCAACATTTATAGGGCGAGATATTTGGAAAATCTCCACATCATCGCTAGCTAACCAGTAAGCCAATGAAGCAGATATTTCAGTAGAGTCATCTGACAAAGAATACAGAATTTATAGATTAGCTCAGGAAAATCACTTAACAACATTAGCAGTAACAACAACAACAACAGCAACACACAGAAACAATAACAAACATGAGGAAGGAGAGAGTAAATAACAACCATCAGGAAGGAGGAAGGCATCTAATCACCAAAATTCCCATGTTTTATTATTTTGATATCCGAGGTTCAATATATAATGAACACAAGTGTCAGACATTAAAGTAGTGAAAAAGTATGGCCCATAAATGAAGAAGAAACAAAGGTTTTTAATTACCTGTTATATTTTGATTATAATAAGTGATTATCATTGTACATTCATTTAAACCATGCTTAAAAAACTGAAAGGAAGTATGAGAATGAAATCTTACCAAAGAGCAAGTCTATTTGGAAAGTATAATACTTGAAATTTAAAATTCACTACAGAACAAGAACAGATTTGAGCTAGCAGGAAAAATAATCAGCAAACTTGAAGATAGCTCTGAGATTACTCAACTAGAAAAAATACAAGAGAAAAAGAAATGAAGAAATATTAGCAGAGCCTCAGAAACACATGGGAAACATCAATCATATTAACTTACACAAAACAGAAGTCAGAAAGAGAGAGAGAGAAGAGGGCAGATAGAAAATTTAAATAAGTACTAAGCACACTTATAGCTTTGAGTCAAGCATTACAAAAATGATCCTCAAACTCTTCAAGTTAAGTGACTCTCTTGCCTCAGCCTCCCAAGTAACTGGGATCACAATTCCTGGCTATTTTTTGGTTGCAGTTGTCATTGTTGTTTGTCAGGCCCAGGCTGGATGTGAACATGCCAGCTCCAGTGCATGTGGCTGGTGCTGTAGCCGCTGAGCTACAGAAGCCCAGCCAATATTTTGAAAGTTAAAAAAGAAAATGAACATATCAAAAGAAAAGAAAAAAGAAAAAGAAATGACCAAATTTTTCTAAATTGATGAAAAACATTAATCTACCCATTCAATTAATTCAACGTGTTTCAAATAGGATAGGAACAGAGATCTATGCTTTGAAACTTCATAATCAAGCTCTTTAAATCCAAAGATAAGGAGAGAATCTTTAAGCAAAAAGGAAAAAAATAAAGCAATTAGTTACATGCAAGGAATACTCAATAAGACTAAATGCTGAATTCTCACTGGTAACAATACAGTACAGAAGGAAGATTCTGTATCATTTTGAGAAGATATCTTTAACAGTTAATTAAAATTAAAAACCATCAACAAAGAATTCTATATATAATAAAACTATACTTCAAAAATAATGAATTATTAAGCCACTCTTATATAAACATTAACTGAGAAAAATAATTACTAGAAGGTATGCTTTACAAGACATTCTAAAGAAAATTCTTTAGTTTTAAATAAAGCATGCAAGACAATAATTCATAATTACCTTGAAAAACAAAAATCACTTGTATGCATAGCAACCTAGCTAAATATGTATAAGAGATAATGTAAGTGTATGTATTTGCAATTCTTTTATAACCCTATCTTATTTTAGAACAGCTACATAATGCAGTAATGATGCTGTGTTGGTGAGTTTATAATGTATAAAGATGTAATCTATGAGTGTAATGTCACAAAGCAACAAAAAAGGAGCTATATAGGAGCAAGGTTTTGATATACTTTTGGAATTAAATATTTTTGCTTATTTTTATAAACTTTTGTATAATGTTCAATATACTTGGATTCATCCAAACTTGATTGGTTTAGCTTCAGACATCAGTTGTAATCACCAAGACAACAGCTAAGAAAGTGAAAAGATGTAGAAAAAGAAAGAAAATGGGAATTTAAAAGGTATGCTGGAATTGTGGGATGATGGCTAACTATAAGCAGTTTTAGCCAGGCGCTCGCGCCCAAAGGGAGAAATACTGGACTGAAGTAGATTGGAGCCGAATGAGAGGAGCTTTACACCGAGAGGACTGTGTGAGGTACACACCATGCAGGCTGAATCAAGAAGCAGAAGCAGGAAAGAGGAAGAAAAACCACAGTACAAGCCCAGCTTTCAAAGAAAGGGAAACCCTTCCCCCCAAAATGGGAGTTCTGTGGTGGGCAACCAATCAGCCAGTGCACTGGGGTCAAAAGTCTCCTCACCTTATCCTATGAGAGAGCAGTGGCTAAGTCCCAGACCTCCTTCATTATTGAGGTCCCACCCATGAGACTAGGCCCCATTCTGTCTAGCACAAAAGACCAAACATTTTTTCCTGCAATCATGAGCACCCAGATCACAATTCCCCCCACTCTACTTGCTGGAATGACTGCCCACTGTAGAGTATTTGATGAGCTTACTGGGAATCTCAGGAAGTCTGCTGGTCATTGAGCCACAGCACAAAAACAGTAGTATGCCAGTCCAAGCTTTTGTGTGGAGAGGGTGAACTACTCATCTGTAGCTCCTCAGGAATTCTCAGGTAGCTCTGTTTTCTGCCCTGTAGGATAACTTCTGAGCTCCATTGGGTGGGTGGGACTAGTGCTTAATCAACTTTGATTTGTGACTGAAATTTGAACCTGTCCTCTCCACCAGGCATGACTCTCTGAACTTGATTGGATGGGCAAACAGATGTCAAAGAAACTTTGGACTGAACTTTGAACCTCTGGCCTCTGCTGGGCAAGGCTCTCTGAGCTCAACTGGGAGGGCAGTTCTAGGGTTTAAGTTATTTTGGACTGAGCTTTGGGCCTCTGGCCTCTACCAGGTGGGGCTCTCTGAGCCCAATTAGGTGGATGGGCTGAAGTTTAAGCGACTTTGGACTGAAATTTGGATAAGCACTCTCCATTGGCTGATGGCTCTCTGAGCTCAATTTGGTGGGCTATACCTGATGCCTGATTGACTCTTATCTGAACTTCAGAACTGCGCCCCCAATCCACCCCTGCTAGGAGGCAGCCCCTTGAGCTTGACTGGGCAAGCAGTGCCCAGTGCCTGACTGACTTTGTCTGAGTTCTGGGCCTATGCTGTCTACAGACCTGCAGTCCTCAGTTCGATTGGCTGGATGGTGCCTACCTCATAATCATCTCTCCTGGACTCTGGGCCAGTGATGTCAGCTGGGCAGCCTCATGGCTTTGATTTAGTAGGCAAAGCCAGTGCTGACAGAGCAACTTTGATTGTAATTCTGGGCCAGTACTGCCTACTAATTCTTGTGCCCCTGGAGACAATGTCTGGGGCTGTGGATTCACCACTTCTCTGCCTCTGTTAATGCAATGGTGGCACTGCGACAGTTAGTAGTGGACTCATCAGGGACCACCGATCAATTCAACTAAAAAAGTACAATTAACATATTAAAAAAGAGAAAGAGAGGAGAAGCTGAAAATACTCATGAGGAAGAATCAGCTGAAGATGTCCAGCAACATGAAAAATCAGAGCAGATCAACGCCTCCTGAGGACATCAAAGAAAATACAGAGAATTCCATCCACAGAGAAATTATTGAAATGTCAGAAATAGAATTTAGAATATGGATGGCAAATAGGATAGTTGGAATGGAGAAAAAGGTAGAAATAGGAACTTGAAAAGTAGTTCAGAATTGTCTCAAGAAATTAATGAATTCAAAGACAAAGTCACCAAGGATATGGACATAATGAGGAAAGATACAACAGAGATTAAGAAATTGAAAAAGGTATTTGAGGAGCTTCAAATACAGTAGAGCCCCCCAGAAATAGAGTTGAGCAGTGTGAAGAAAGAATCTCAGATAAAGAAGATAAGACTTTTTGAACTATCCCAAGCATTTAAAGAGGCAGAAAACTGGAGAAAAAGAACAGAATATTCCCTGAGAGAGTTGTGGGATCATTCCAAGAAATCAAACATTCAAATTATAGGAATTCCAGAATAGGATGATCCCAAAGGGACAAATTTTCTGCTCCAAGACGTTATGGTGGAGAATATCCCACGTATTGCAAAAGATGCAGAAATTCAGATAGTAGATAGTTTCAGAACTCCAGCATGACTCAGTACAAACAAAGCATCTCCTAGACACATTGTAATTAATTTATCCAATTTTAATATGAAGCAGAAACTTCTGCAAACAGCCAGGGATAAGATAAGTATTACTTGCAAAGGGAAAAGTATAAGGACGACTGCAGATCTTTCAGCTGAAATTTTCTAAGCCAGAAAAGGATGATCATAGATCTCCAGCCTTCTAAAACAGAACAATTACCAGCACAGGATTCTATACCCTGCTAAACTGAGTTTCATTTGTGCTGGAGAAATCAAATACTTCACTGACATTCACATGTTGAGAAAATTCACAATAACTCGACCAGCTCTCTACAGGAAATACTCAGACCCATTCCTCATAACAAGCAATGGGAGGGTAACCTACCAAAGTAAATCTACTCAGAAATTAAGCTTCTACAATGGTGAGCGGCATAAAATTAAGCTCTGGACTTCTGAAGAACAAGATGACCAAAACTCTGCCACATCTATCTGTTCTCCCAATTAATGTCAATAGTTTGAACTCTCCTTTAAAGAGGCATAGGCTGGCTGACTGGATACAGAAACTCAGGCCAGATACCTATTGCCTACACCTAATTCACCTTGCCTCAAAAGATAAATCAAGACTGAGTGTCAAGGGATGGGCAACAGTATTCCAGTAAATACTGGAATGGAATGGAAAGCAGAAAAAAAGCTGAGGTTTCAGTCTTGTATGCAGATACAATGGGATTCAAACCAACAAAAATAACAAAAGACAAAGATGGACACTATATACTGGTCAAGAGAAACACACAATATGAAGAGATTTCAATAGTTAACAACTATGCACACTGCCTGAATACTCCTTGATATACAAAGCAAACCCTATCTTATGTGAACAATATAATATCTTCCCACACTATAATAGTGGAATATTTTAACACCCCATTGGCAATACTCTACAGATCCTTCAAGCAGAAATTAAACAAATAAATAATGGACTTAAACAACACCCTAGAACAAATGGACTTAACAGACACTTATAGAACATTTTATTCTAAAACAAATTGAATATACTTTCTTCTCATCAGTCCATGGATCATCCTTCAAAATTGATCATATCTTAGGTCACAAGGCTAACCTCAACAACTTCAAGAGAATAGACATTATCCCCTGTATCTTCTCAGACCTTCATGGAATAAAAGTTGAACTCAATAGCAACAGGAGAAGCACTGGGGAAGATGGCCGACTGGTAGCAACCCTGGTCAGAGGCTCCTGAACAAAGGAAGAAAAACTGGTTGGAATGAGAATCTATGAAGTCAAAGACGGGGAGCTGAGCCCAGAAAGAAGTTCGGCAAGCTATAAATCCAAGGAAGATCATTTAAGAACATAAAATACAGGTACAAAGCGGGCCCCAGAACTGCTTACTAGACC
>NW_003852440.1:12115132-12206078 GCF_000181295.1 Otolemur garnettii | reverse complement strand
GTTAACCAGTTTGATGGAAGTGTCCTGGATTGTGTATGAAAACACCACACTGTACCCCCAAAGTGCATCAATGTACACAGTTACCATTCAATAAAAAAAAAAAAAAATAGCAACAGGAATCTACTCAAACAAAATCATGGGAACTACATATCCGTATGCTCAATATTCAAACAAAATCATGGAAACTAAATAACCTTATGCTAAATGATAGCTGGGTCATTGACAAAATCAAGAAAGAGATCACTGGATTTCTGGAACAAAATGATAATGAAGCCACAATCTATCAAAACTTGTGGGATACTTCAAAGAAAGTCCTTAGAGGGAAATTTATAGCATTAGATGCCTTCATCAAGAAAACAGAGAGAGCAAGTCAACAACCTAATGGGTCATCTCAAGAAACTGAAAAATAAAAAATAATCTAATCCCAAACTCAGCAGAAGAAGAAACAAAATAACCAAAATTAGAACAGAACTAAATGAAATTGAAAACAAAAGAATTATTCAGAAGATCAGTGAAACAAAAAGTTGGTTCTTTGAAAAGATTTAAAAAATTGATAAACCCTTGGCTAGAGTAACCAGAAACAGAAAAACAAGATCTCTAATAACTATAATCATAAATGATGAAAGGGACATAACAACAGATGCTGCAGAAATACTCAACAATTACTACCAAAAACTCTATTCTCACAAATATGAAAATGTAGAGGAGCTGGACCAATATTTGGAAGCACTATACCTTCTAAAACTCAGCCACAAAGATTTAGTAATATCAAATAGAACAATATCAAGTAATGAAATAGCATCAATTATACAAAAATCTCCCCAAAAAGAAAAGTCCTCGACCAGATGGCTTCACATCAGAGTTCTACCAAACCTTTACAGTGGAGCTGGTATATATATGACATAATCTTTTCCAAAACATAGAAAAAGAAGAAATATTTCCCAACACATTCTATGATGTCACCCAGATTCCCAAACCTAGTAAGGTCCCAACAAAAAAAGAAAACTATGGATAAATATCATAAAGGAATATAGATGCAAAATGTTCAACAAGATAGTAGCAAACAGAATCCAACAACACATTAAAAAGGTTATACACTATGATCAAATGGGTTTTATACCAGAGACACAGGGTTGGTTCAACATATGCAAATTTGTAAATATAACATATCACAGAAATAGAATATGATCAAGACCATATGACTCTTTCACTTGATGCAGAAAAGGCTTTTGACAAAAATCCAGCATCCTTTCATGATAAAAAGACTCAATAATATAGGCTTGGAAAGAACATTCTTTAAGCTGGTAGAGGCTATCTACAGCAAACCCACAGCTAATATCATATTTAATGAAATAAAACTAAAATAATTCCCACTCAAATCTGGAACCGGGCAAGGATGCCCACTGTCACCACAGCTATTTAACATACTGTTCATATTCCTAGCCATTGAATCAAGCTAGAGAAGGAGATCAAAAGTATCCAAATGGGGAAAAAGAGATCAAACTCTCCCTCTTCACAGATGACATGATCTATACCTGGAAAACCCCAGGGACTCAACTACAAAGCTCTTAGAAATGATCAAGGAATAGAGCAGCATCTCAGGATACAAAATCAATACCCACAAGTCAGTAGCCTTCATATATGCAAATAATCATTAAGCTGAGAACAAAATCAAAGACTCTATTCTTTTTACAATAGCATAAAAGAAGACGAAATACCTGGGAATATATCTAAGAAAAGATGTGAAAGATGTCTACAAAGAGAATTATGAAACTTTGAGGAAAGGAATAGCAGAAGATGTCAGCAAATGGAAGAACATACCATGCTCATGGCTGGGAAGAATCTACATTGTTAAAATTTCCTTACTACCCATAGCAATCTATAGATTTAATGCAATACCCATCAAAGCACCAATGTCATACTTCAAGGATCTTGAATAAATATTACTTCGATTCATATGGAACTAGAAAAAAAATAGCAAATACAGTTCTTAGAAATAAAAACAAATCTGCAGGCATTATTTTGCCAACTTCATTCTATATGATAAGGCTATAGTGATCAAAACTCTATTTTGTGGCACAAAAATAGAGACATAGATCTAAGGAATAGAGTAGAGAATCTAGACATGAACCCAGCCACATATCATCATTTAATCTTTGATAAGCCTAACAAAAACATGCAATGGGGGTAAAGTCCTTATTTAACAAATAGTGCTGGGAGAACTGGTTATTCTTATGCAGAAGAATGAAACTGGACCTGCACCTCTCATCATTAACAAAAATTGATTCTTGTTGGATAAAAGGTTTAAATTTGAACACAAAACTCCAACTCCTGGGCTTAGGTGATTCTCTTGCCTTAGTAGCCCAGGAGGCCACAGTGCCTGGCTATTTCTTTTTTTGTTGCAATTTGGCTGGGGCCAGGTTTGAACTTGCAACCCTCAGTATATGGGTCCAGCGCCCTGCCCACTGAGCCACAGGTGCCACCCAGTGTAATGTACATTCTTTACAAACATACTTGGAAAATTCTATGGTGAGACAACATGTTAGGCCATACAATGTGTTTCCATAAATTGAAAAGGAGAGAAATTACACAAACTATTTATTCTTACTACAACAGAATGAGATTTTAAAAAGCAGTAAAAGATGCCATTTGAGCCATTATCAAATACAGTAGAACCTCAGTAATTGACCATCTCCTTAAATTGACCTAATTTTTATAAACCAGACCTGCATACATACATATCAGTGTAGCAGCCAATATGTTGACCAGTCCTTTGGGTGGTCAATTTACAGAGGTTATGGAGTTATGCAGTTCTTTGGACTTACAGAGGTTCTACTGTACATGTGAATTAACAAATACACTCCTAAATAACCAATGAATCAAACAAGAAATCACAAGAGAATATTCAAAGTATTTTGATAGGTCCTGGGCACAGTGGCTCACAACTATAATTCTAGCACTCTGAGAGGCTGAAGCAGGAGAATAACTTGAGGTCAGGAGTTCAAGATTAACCCATGTAAGAGTGAGTCCTTGTCTCTTCCAAAAATAGAAAAAATTACCCAGGAGAGGGGGGCATATGACTATAGTTCAACTACTCAGGAGCCTGAGGCAGGCAGGAGGATCACTTGAGCCCAGGAGTTGGAGGTTGCTGTGAGCTGTGAGGCCATGGCACTCTACCCAGGGGGACAGCTTGAGGCTCTGTCTCAAAAAAAAAAAAAAAAAAAAAAAATTAATGATCCAGACTGGGTATCTGTTTCTCAGTGGTTATATTGCCAGCCACATGCACCTGGGCTGGCGGCTTTAACCTTGGCTTGAGTCTGCTAAAACAAAAAGCAAAGCAACAACAGCAACAACAAAGAAGGCGAGACCCCATCTCTACTAAAATAGAAAAACTGAGGCAAGAGGATAACTTGAGCCTAAGAACTAGAGGTTGTTGTGAGCTATAACACCATGGCACTCCAACCCAGGGCAATAGCTTTACTCTATGTCTCCAAAAAAAAAAAAAAAAAAAATTTAAATGTGATTCTGAAACTAACTTTCAGAAAAAAAAAATAAATAAAATTAAAAATTATCTTCCATGACTTGGCTATTCCCATGAATGGATTAATAAATTGTGGTATATGTATAGCATGCAATACTATGCAGCCTTAAATAAATGAAGCTTTTATATCTTTTATGTTTACATGGAGGGCTCTGGAACATATCCTCCTGAGTAAAGTATCTCAAGAATGGAAGAAAAAGTATCCAATATACTCAGTACTTCTATGAAAACTACTTATATTTACTCACACATTCTTGTAAAAAATAGAACACAACTATAGCCCAAGATGATGGAGAGAAGTGGAGTAGGAGGGGAGGGGAGGGGGAGATTTGACAGAGGGAGGGTAAAAGAAGGGATCATACCTATGGAACATATGACAAGGGTGTAAGTCAAATCTGTGATATGTAGAACATAGATGTTTTGTCACAATAATCAAGTAAATGAGGTGAAAACTATGTTAATTAGTTTAAAGTAACCACGTTAGATTGTATTAAAAAAATTAGCACATTGTACCCCACATATGCATGAATGTATTCATGACCTATATGTATTTGACTTAATAAATAAAAATTATCTCAAAATTCTACCTTAAGAAACCAGGGAAATAAGAGCAAATTAATCCCAAAGCAAGTAGAAGGAAAAGAAATAATATAACAGAAGCAGAAATTGGTGATATAGGTAACAGAAAAACAGAAAAAGTCACTGAAACCAAAGGTTAGTTCCTGTAAATGATTAACAAGATTGATAAATATTAGCTACACTGACTTAAAAAAAATTGAGAAGACTCACATTATTAAAGTCAAGAATAAAGAAGAGCTATTACTATAATATAAACAATGAAGAACCAGAAAGAAACTTATAAGGGAATGGTATAATTGTATACCAACCAATTAGGTAACCTAGATCAAAGAGAGAAAAATTCCTGTAGAGACACAAACTACTGAAACTGACTTCAGAAGAAACAGAGAGCCAGAATAGACCTTTAAAGAGACTGAATCAGTATTAGAAACAAATCCCAAAACATAAGCTGAGACCCAGATTCCTTCACTGATAAATTTTAGTGCATGTTTTAAAAAAAACTCAAAATCAATCTTTCATAAACTATTTCTAAAACTCACACAGCAGACCAAAACTTAAACAAGATGATCTTAAAAATAGCTGATCTGAATAGTTAAATCTGTTAAATACATTGAAACAAAATAAACTTTCAAATAAAGTGCAAGTTACAGATGGGATCTCATGTAAATTTATAGTAGTTTAAGAAAAAAATAATAATTCTCTGTAATTTCTCTGAGGAAATAGAAACAAAGAGAAAACTTTGTAACTGATGCCAGCATTATACTAGTATCAAAAACAGACAAAGACATTACAAAAAAAAACTAAAAATCAATATCCCTTGTGAATATAGATGCAAAATAGTGACTGAAATATTAAATCAAATTCAATAAAGTATACAAAAATTAAATCCAAATGTCAGGTGTTCATAATTGATTTAACATTCATAAATTATTCACAGAACCTATCTCATCAACATTTTTAAAAATGTTATATGATGGTATAAAACATGCAAAAAATGACAAAATGCAATTGCAACTTATGATAAAACCTTTTAGCAATCTAGGAATAAAAAGGGAATTTCCTTAACTTATAAAGAAAGATCAGCAAGAAACCTACACCTAAAATCACACTAAGTGACAAGAAGCTGGACAACTTCCCTTTCTTTGAGATTGCAACAAGACAAGGATGTGCCCTCTCACACTCCTATTGAAAATTATAACCCAAGTCACGGCTAGGGCAGTGATGTAAAACAAGGAAATCATATAGCAGACAGACAGGGAGAGTAGAATAAAATGGTTTTTTTTTGTTTTGTTTTTTTGCAGATGACAGGTGTCTGTGAAAAAATATCACAATAAATCAACAAAAGTATTCCTGGAACCAAAAAGTGATTATAAATTTGCAAGACATGAGGTTAATAAATGTCAATTGCTTTCAGATAGACAAACAGTTAACAATTGGAATTTGAAATAAAACACAATTCCACTTACACTAGTACAAATTTAAAAAATCATATACTTGGATGTAAATAAAAAAATTATATAGTATTTCAAAGCAGAAAATTACATAATTCAAATGCAAAAACATCAAATGATATTTAAATAAATGGAGAGATATTATACAATCAGATTTAAAAGATAAAATATTGTAAAGATGTCAATTCTTATCAACTTCATAGACCTATGCAACAACAAACAAAATCCAGAGTTATTTTGCAGATATTGAAAAATTATTTCAAACAACTAGGTAAAATGACAAATACCCCATATTAGTCAACAATTACACTAAAGATTAGCAAAACTGAATTTTCATCGTATTTTAAGACTTGCTATGAAACTACAGTTGTGGACACGGAATAGTTTTGGTGAGAGAAAACAGGACTCTAAAGAACAAAACAGGGAGCTCATGAAGACGAGCTCCAGGACTGATCAGTGATGAAGGTACCAAGCCAAATGATCAGCAGTGTAGTGCTCCCAGCAAGTGACATCAGGACGACTGGACACTCACATGCACAGTGTATAAATGAACCTGGACACGGACCTCATGTTATGGGGTGAGAAAAGACCACCAGACAAATAATCTTCAAAATGCCAATAAGGAGCCTTTATTAGACTGCCTGGCCAGCTGTCTCCACAAGTCTCTGAGAGATCAGGGGAGAGCAGCCATGACCAGGGTTAATGCACAGCTTTTATAACTTGGATGATGCAGCAAGCTTGTTGCTGGACTCTACAACTGGCAGTACAGCATGGCATTTTTGATTACTTGGTTAAGAAAAATAATAGCTAGATACAAAAACAATTTTAACATCAATGGGCTCAACATGACCTTATCCTGCTTGTGTGTGTACCATGAATTCAGCAAGGCCTTATCTTGTGTGTGTTCTTCAAGCACTTATCCCATGTGTCCCCTGCTCAGCCTCCCCTCCCATCCTTGTTTCCTGGGGAAGGGGAATGGGGGAGCTGGGCCCCTGTACCACCAGGCCACCATCTCACTCGCATCTTCCATAGAAATTAATTGTACACAGATCAAAGAAGTAAAAATAAAATGCAAAACTGTGAAACTCCTAAAGGAAACAGGAAAGTATATTTGAGACTTTGAATTTGGTAATGAGTTTTACATAAAATACCAAAAGCGCTATTTGTGAAAGAAAATATTCACAAAACATATTTCCAATAAAAGACTTGAACCTGGACTATAGAAAGTCCTTAAAAGTCAAGAATTAGAAAGCAAATAAATTTAAATAATAGGCACATGTTCTAAAGAGACAATTCACCAAAAATGACATATATATGCCTATACACATATATAAAAATATATATACATGTATGTCTGTGTATGTATATAATATGTATGTATGTATCTGACAAGAGTATGTAAAGATAATCTCATTTTTCATTAATTAAAATTAATATTAAACAACATGAAATACCACTAGACATAAGAATGGCTTAAATAGAAAACTAAAATAGTAATTACTGGCAAAAATGCAGAGTAATAAGAACTGTCTCTCATTGTGGGTAGAATGGAGCATGATACAGACAGTGTGAAGACAGGTCAACAGTTTCTTACAAAGCTGAGCATGGACTTACCACATGATCTGTTACTGATTTGAACATTTATGTTCACACAAAAACCTGCGAGTGAATATATATGACAACTTTATTCTTAGTCACTAAAAACAGGAAGCAACTAAGATGTCTTTGAAAAGAGAAATATATTAAATTTTAGCACAATCATACAGCAAAATGTTAATCAGCAGTAAAAATAAGTAATCTATGAAGTCATAAGAAGTCTTAGATAAACCTGAAATGCATACTGCTAAATGAAAACTCCAGTCAGCTAGAGGTTTTGAGGGGCTGGGGGAGGACTGAGCTGAATAAGTGAAGTGCAGGGGCTTCTTTATGGCCATGAAAACCTTCCAGATGATAGTTGATGATAGATGGTGGACACTATGCACTATGGGTTTCAAGTTCCAAAGATGTTTACAGAATGAAGAGTGAACTTTAATATATGCAAATTAAAATAAATCCTCTAGGATGATGGCGGATCCAGAATGGTATGAAAAATGTGACAGAAAATTGTAACTGTTTAAACACCCTCAAT
This sequence comes from Otolemur garnettii, assembly GCF_000181295.1. NCBI lineage: Eukaryota > Metazoa > Chordata > Mammalia > Primates > Galagidae > Otolemur > Otolemur garnettii. The sequence goes on along the minus strand of NW_003852440.1, from coordinate 12,198,379 downwards.
GAAGCAGAGGGGGAAAGGGTGTTGATCTAAGTAACCCTGCAAGTGAGTGGAGCCTGTAGATTAAACACAAAAGGAGCAGCATACAGTCACTGTGCTCTATCTGATAAAGCCCCCCATGGGGTATAGGTTAATGATTCTGATAACATCATGTACATACACTGACATTGAAAAATTATGTAAACAATGGCAGATGCTGGGAGCCAGAATCTGTAGTATTGAAAAGAGAAGTTCCAGATTAGACAGAAGAGGCTAGAACTTTGCCTGTGGTGATGAAATACTACCAATAGTGTTGGACACATCAGTATAAACTTTTGTATAGCTCCATATAGATACTCTGAGTTACATATAGAAACATTGGTGGTCATGTGTACACATATGGGCTCACATACACCCTTCTCTCTGCTAGCAGAGGGGACTCAATGTTGACACAGCACAGCAGCAGTGAAGACATCCACCACTCACATAGCAGCATCCAGCACCATTACACATTAGCAGAAACCCAGGCTCCTTCCAGAAGTGTCCTTGGACAGGAAGGACATAAAATGTATTTATAGTGCATTAGAGCATACAAATGATTAAAAACCCCATGGTGATTGTCCTGTGACAAGGAGACCCAGGAGCCTACTGAAAGAGCCTCCATGACAAAAGCTGGGTCTATCTGAACAACAAAACACATACAACAGTGGTGGATTATAATCTATTATGTAAAAGAAATGTCCATGAGTCCACATCCATGTAAACACATGACTGAATAGATAAATAAGAAGAAATGACTCCAATGGGTCATCTAAGTTCCAGATAATCTATCTAGACATGGCACTCTCAAGGAGCGCAAGAAAAATTCTTCACTCTTCAATTGTACACCGTGCATAGTGAATGCATCCTCTTCAAAGAATTTAGTGTGGAAAAAAGGAGACAAAGATCACCCTTACACTGGGAAAGCCTTGCAGACAAGTCTCCCAGCTAGGTGAGCAAGGTTAACGTCAACAGTGGAAGTCACGTTGGCAGCATGTGACCCTCATATGGTGTGAGAATACAGCATTTTTGTGATCTTCCCCCCCCAAAAAAATCAAATAAGACTAGTCTCACGATGGAATAAACATTAAAAAGATCCTATAAGGAACATTCTATGAAATATCTGACCAGGATTCAAAACCTGTCATGTTTATCAAAAAAAAGTAAAATCTGAAAAATTGTCATAGCCAAGAAGAGCCTAAGTAGATGTGACACATGGCCTTGAATGGTATGATGGAACAAAATCAAGGTGAAATATAGATATAAAAAAAATTTTTTTTGAGACAGACCCTCAAGCTATTGCCCTGGGTAGAGTGCTGTGGTGTCAACAGTTCACAGCAACCTCAAACTCCTGGGCTTAAGTGATTCTCTTGCCTCAGCCTCCTGAGTAGCTGAGACTACAGGTGCCCACCACAACGCCTGGCTATTTTTTGGTTGTAGTTGTCATTGTTTGGGAGACCTGGGCCAGATTCCAATGTGGCTGGCACCTCAGCTGCTTGAGCTACAGGTGCCACCAAAACAAACAACAAAAACATTTAACTAAAGTATAAGGTTTATTTAATATAAAGCTTTGATATTATTTTATTAATTGTAACAAATGTTCCATGTTAATATAGGATGCTAATATGGGGAGACAGTGCTTAGAAATATTGCTGTCCCCAGCCTGCCCACACTCTGATAATCCACTCCACTTTCTGTGCTTCTAAGGCCCATTCTCTGTGCGGAACTTCTCTGTACTATCTGTGTAATTCTTCTGTAAGCTTGAAGTTGTTCTCAAACTGCTTATTTAAAAACATACACATATTAGATATTCAGGCCAACAGAAGGTTGAACGCAGGTGAAGACAAAGTCAATAAACGGGATGCTCCAGGCAGTCGTGATGGATTTTAACAACCAGAAGGAGGGCATGAGTGGTAGGACAGACTTCACAAGCACTGTCCAGTTCCCAGTGAGGACAAACTTGGCCAGCTCCCGGGATGCACTCAGAAGACAGATGTAGCTGTCACCCCTTCGGGCACTGCCTCATCGGAGAGCTGGCTTATTTAAGGGCTTTCTGAGATGACTCATATGCAGTGACTGATTGGAGTTATAAAGATCTGGCCTTGTTGACCCAATTCGGGACAACATTGTTGGGCTGTGTTAACTCTCAAACTCCCCATTCCCACTGGCCTGTGCTGCTGTGAGGTCTGAATCACAGCTCAGTTTCCCTCTCTGTCTAATCCTGCTTCTGTCATCTCTTCTGCAGGGATAGATCCCCAAACACTCTCACATAAACCTTACATGTTAAACTCTGCCTTAGAGTGTGCTTTCTGCAAAAGCCAACCTTGGCAAGAATTTTACAGAAAAAGCACATTATTTTGGTTTTGGAGATATCTGCTGGGAAGGTGAGAGTAACATCCTGAAGCTGGAAGGGAGATTGTGTCTGTAAAAAATGATTTGTCTGTTTCATTAAGAAAGTAAAGTCTTAATAAGTGAGAATAAGTGAGGAAAGTAAAAAGTACAAACAGTATAGACATCTGAAGAAAAGAAAGTGGTCACAATAGAAACCCTGGAACATTCTACATAGAGAAAGGGGAGGAGCACTCTAAGCAGAGTGGGGGTGAGCCTGGAGAGAAGTTTCAGGAACCGAGATTATGAAAAATCCAAGGAAGAGACACACCGAGGCAGGTGCAGGCTGGGTTCACCTATCCATTCATTCATGTTCATCCCATGTTTGGCCTTGATATATCCAAAACACTTCAGGGAGACATAAAGGCAAATAATGTCAATTAACAATTTTAATGTATTTATAATCTTATTACAGTCTAAGATAGCTCAACAGGGCTATATACCACACACTACGGAGATAAGAAAAAAATAGCATTTCACAATTAAATGTGGGGATTAGTGGGAAGATTTCTAAATTTCTTTGAGAAGTAAGTCTTAAAGTAGGAAATTTCTGTATATAATTGGGAAGAATGCCAGTGACAGAAACCATAGGTGGAAATGATTCATACAAAACACACAATATATTGAGGAGGGAAAGTGAAGGGGGGAAGACGGCCATGACCCATGACAAGGAGCAATTAAACAGCTACTTGGTGAAGGGTGCAGCCTGGCAGAAGGGGAGTTTGTCCCTGAGTTCCAGTTGCTGAACTGGAATTGTTCTCTTTAATGAACTTCAGATTACTCAAAACTAAGCAGGACTCTTATTCCTGCCTCTGTAAAATTATTTTAGTTAATCATTTAACTGTTGAAGAAAGTGGAAGTTGAAATTAAAAGCATAGAAGCTAAGATAGATTTGACCACAATGATTATTTGGATTTTTAAATTTATGACATTCTTACAAATGGAAATAGTTTCTATAGTAAAATTTGAATATTTCATTTTTCAAAAACTACTGGCTATATTTTATGAAAGAGAATGTCATTTTTTCATCCATTTAGTCCTAATATTTTTCCTCAGTGTTAGGAGGTGTGAGATATAAATTCTGATTAATGGTTATTCATTATTTTCTACCTAATATTAAATGCAAAGTGAATTTATCTTCTAGTTCCATACTAATTTTAGTATTACTAATGGATTTTATTCTACAATGTTATGAATAAATTGATGGGCTCCCCATAGTATTCTAGAAGTATATGTTGTGTGTGTGTGAAAGCTTAAAGGTATTTCCAAGAACAGACTCCTAAGAGCATTTTAACCTTCCCTTTCCTCACGATGCATGAGGAACATAAATGTCTTTTCCATGATATGTCATAATTCTATTATAAATGTGTCATTTACTCCAAACATATAAAGTAATATTAAAGGAAAGTACCTGTTAATACAATCTATTTTACAGTCAGTTCTTAAGTGATAATTCATTTTGATGGAATATGAGGTTTGGAAAATAACTGAAACACCAAATAACTGAAGATTCAACACCCTCTCCCCAAATCTCCCAAACGTGCTCATTCAAATTAAGCTTAAAAGTCATTAATTACAGGGCAGTGCTGTGGCTCAAAGGAGTAGGGCCTAGCCCCATATACCAGAGTTGGTGGGTTCAAACCTGGCCCCAGCCAAAAGCTGCAAAAAAAGAAAAAAGTCATTAATTACGAATAATTTACTACTTCCTAATTTATAATAAATAATATACCTTAATATCTTTTAGAAAATAAAAATATGGCTACCGTGTCAAGTCAATTACATAATTTTAATTTACTTTTATGGTCTTCACAAGCTAATTATTTTGTAGAGATATGGACTCATCAGACCACATTCTTTCTTGTTCATCGTTTCCGTAATTAATGATATTTACTTCTGCAAATGAACATCTCAAGTTGATCTTCTCTTCATTCCTCTGCAATTAGCTTCTGATTTTGATGAGAATATTCAATTTTCTTTTGATGTTTTGAAAAGCATTCCAAGTGGTGATTTCTGAATCTTTGCCTAGAAAAAAAAAGAAATATATATATATATATCTTCTCAAAGTAAAATATCAGACTTTGTGTTTACTTTTTTTCCATGAAATTATTGAAATCGTTTCATTATATCATTTGTAATGAGGATCCTGTTTAAAACCAAAGGTGTGGTCACTGAAATATTTCTGGCGTGTCTGGGTCTGGGGAAGATATCAAGCCTCTACGAATGACCAGAGCTTATAGGAAAAAATTAATACCAATGGTAAGAGATAGAACTTAGATAAACTCAATTATTTAAAGGTTAAAGGGAAGAGAAACAAAATATTTCTGAATGCAGTATCAAATGTTTGGTATTTCCTTGTGGCATGGTCACATGTATTCATGTTTGAGTCAGAGAGAAGTGTTCAAATAAAAACCAGGTAAAAATTAAAAGAATGTTTGACTCTAATTTGCATAGCCTTTGGTGCCTCAATAATTTTTGTTAAAGATCTTACTTGTTTTATTCACTACTTTTCCCCAGACTAGAGCCTAAACATGGCTGGTGAATGCTTAACAAATATGTGTTAAATAAATTGAGAAAGAGTTGAATTAATCCATTAGTTGTGTGACTGCTTGTTACGTCTGGATAGAATGGAGGCACTTTCCATGAGTATCTGATCGTAGGACAGGGCCATCAGGGAACTGCAGGGCCGGGGCCAGGGCCGGGGCCGGTGCCGGTGCTGGCTCCCAGCACCAGGTCCAACTTTGCCTGTAACTGCAGCCAGCTCCTTCCCTGGACATCAGGAACCTCACTGTCCCTTTGGGCCTTGGCAGTAAGAAAAGACATCCCACGACTAATTAAATCAAGAGAGAAAGCAAAATAGCTGATGGGACACCGCAGGGAAGAGAAGGAGTCCGAGAAACTTGTCAGCATTTCCCAGACTGCTGGGGGATGTGGTGTGGAAACTGGAGGTCTTGTGAGAAAAAAGCTCAATTTTATGCTACAATTACCCTGTTTTTGAATCCCCAAGCAGAGTTTCAGCAGAGGACACATGTGGCAGTCACACTGGTTATTTTCTTTATAGTCTATTTAGTTGCTGAGAACATTTACAAGTTGGATTAATACACTTTACCTCAGGGTCTCGAAGCAGCTTGTACTAAGTTTACAGTTGGTGCTTTTGTCCACTTAACATATTCAATGTTTTGCTCCTTTACTTTCTGTCTCAAGTTTTTGTTAAGTTTTTTTTCAACACTGTGGATAACATTTTACTACTTTGTTACTTTGTTTAAACGAATGATTAAACAATTATAAATTATGATTCTTGGCTATTTCTATTGTGTTGAAATATAGTCAATAATAAGTACATAAAACTCAATCCACAGACCTTTAAAATATTCTTAACTATTATAAGTCATTGTGATTGTTTTTCTTTGATTTAGATAATTCTGTGTGAGTAAAAACTAGATGATAGTTATTCATCTTCATTTCAATAAATTATAGTCGTTTTTTCCCCCTGATTTCTTAAAAATAATGACACACACAGAGAGAAATGTTTGCATGTCAACGACAATCATGCTTGTTGAAAACAATGTTTTCTAATCTCTTGCTCTACAGTCACTACATTTTCTTATTTTTAACTTTTCCTGACACATTTTTCTTTTCTTACTTTTATTATTTTTTATTAAATCATAAACAGATAGGTCATGTATACATTAATGCATTTATGGGGCACAATGTGCTGATTTCATATATAATTAGGAACACTTACATCACACTGGTTAATATCTCATTTTCTTAGTTATTGTGTTAAGACATTTATGTTCTATACCAATAGATCTGACATGTATCCTTGCATTATGCACCATAGATGTGATCCCACCATTCACCCTCCCTCGATCCAACCTCCTCCCTCCTTCATCTTGGGCCATAGCTGTGATCTATTCTTCATATGAAAGTGTGAGTGATTAAGTTGGTTTCATAATAGTACTGAGTACATTGGATATTTTTTCTTCCATTCTTGAGATACTTTTATTTTCTTATTTTTAAAATGAATTTATTGAGGAATCAGTTCTGTGTGGGTCATACATCTTAATGGATGGGTTTTGGGGAAAGATATTTCCCCATCACCACCATTTCATCCAATAACCCAGAACCCACCCACCATCACTGGCAGCACCCTCCTGCCCCTCTACCATCAGCATACCCTCAGCCTCAGCCTCAGGTAGCCAGGACTCTTCATTGTTCACCAATATTCATTTTCTTCTGTTCTAGAGTGTCATATACCCGTCACTATACCCTGTGACCTCTTTCCTCTCCATTTGCAGGTTTTCCATAGACGCCCTTTGTGAGAAACTCTTTCTTTCTTTTCATTTTCTTGAATTACTTATGTAGAATTGGTATTATTTTTCTGTTTCTACATTTTTATGTATCCTTACAGTTCTGCCAGACAGAAGTCATGCAGATAACACTAATATCTTCCGTTCTCTATGTCCCCCATACCCAACTATTGCCCTGCTGTTTGCCTTTGACCTCTTCTTTGCACGATCTGGTCCTCTGCTCTGTATGTCTCATCCAAGGCACTCATTTTTCCTACAGTACTGATGCAGGAGCACCCCATCTGTGCCCCTCATGTGCACTCTGAAAACACGTGCTTGGCTAAAACTACAGGAGAGACTCTCCTCTGCTGGGTCGTACTTGTGTCAAGATGACAACTCTCAGCTTGTTCTCTGAGGACCTGCACATTCTCACTCCTGCAGACCTCTGGGCCTGTCATCTTCTGCTCCATCTGTCTACTGCCCACACTCCTCTTACTCTTGCCTTTTCCTTGTTCCTCAAAAGTGTCATGCTTCCTCTCAGTCAGGATGATGGGCCAATGCTGTTTCCTTTATGTGGAATGTGTCATCATTTTTAACCAAATAAATTCTGACTGTCAGAATCACTTTAAGTGTCCATTTTCCTACGCGGAGTGGCTCCCTGGACCAGTATGCACACCCTTCCACACACCTGAGGCCCTCCTATACTCTGCTTTCACAGCACTAGTGCAGATCACTTAATTGGCATTCACTTGTCTTCTTGTTTGAATAACGGTTGTTCCCAAATTTGGCAATAACCTTCCTGAAATATCACACATATTCATTCCTTTTTCTCTAGTAAGTATGAGAGGGCCTGCCTGGCACATTATTGTAGTTTATTTAACATAATAGCTGATGAGTGAAAAAGTAAAAAATGATGATTTTATGCAACTGTGAAATTGTATTATGTGGGCCTTTTACAAATGTATCCTCTATGTTTAATATACTTCCTAATATTTGTATACCTGTTGCTTTATGGGAAAGAAATATTAAAAATAAAAATTTATTTAAATTAATGTACACAGCTATGATTTAATTTTTAAAAGTTTATTTTTTATTTTTTTAATTGAATGGTAACTATGTACATTAATGCACTCCTGGGGTTTTCACACACAATCTGAAACACTCCCATCAAACTGGTTAACATAGCCTTCATGTCATTTTCTTAGTTATTGTTTTAAAATGTTCACATTCTACTCTTGGAAAGATTCATTTGTAGCCTTGTAAGATAAACCTCAGAAGTGAACCCTCCAATCCCCCTCCCTCTACCCATTCCTGCCTCCTCTCTCCCTCCCCCCTCCCCGTATTCTTAGGTTGTTACTAGGTTATAGCTTTCATATAAAAGGTATAAATTAGTTTCATAATAGAAGTGTGTACATTGGATACTTTTTCTTCCATTCTTGTGATACTTTGCTCAGAAGAACATTCTCCAGCTCCATGTGAACATGAAGGACGTAAAGTCTCCATCCTTCTTAATGGCTGCATAGTATTCCATGGTGTACATATACCACAGTTTGTTGATCCATTTGTGGATTGATGGGCACTTGGGCTTCTTCCATGACCTAGCAATTATGAATTGGGCGGCAATAAACATTCTGATACAATTATCTTTGTTGTAATGCGATTTTTGGTGGTCTGGGAATGTACCTAATAAAAGATTAAAAAAGTATTAATCAACTCCAAAAAATGTTGATAATTCTGGCTTACTGTGTATAGAACAAGAGAACACAAAGAAAAAAACCAATTTTGTGGGGAGTAGCGCCTGTGGCTTAGTGGGTAGGGCGCAGGCCCAATATACCAAGGGTGGCAGGTTTGAACCCGGACCCAGCCAAACTGAAACAAAAAAATAGCCAGGCATTATGTGGGGTGCTTGTACTCCCAGCTACTTGGGAAGCTGAGGCAAGACAATTGCCTAAGCTCAAGAGTTGGAGGTTGCTGTGGGCTGTGATGCCACAACACTCTTATCAAGGACAACAAAGTGAGACTCTGTATTAAAAAAAAAATCAAGTTTGACTAAGTCATTAACACATTTCCAGAAGTTAAAACTTAATGTAAGTGGTAAATATTTTGTTCCTATTATGACAAACTGAATGTAGCCCTCATTGCTCACCCTTTTTTTCAGATGCACTAATGAAATAAGAAATGTCAACTTATGTTTTAATTTCTGCATTATTTTTCATTGTATTCTTCTGTTATTTAAATGGCTTTATTATAGTTCTAAAATCCAATGAAATGAAAGGAAATGCACTACCTGTATTTTTTCTGTCCACTATTATGCAATTTCATTTTATAGGTTACCTAAGCTCATTTTGTCAAAGGAATACAAATTACCCAGCTCAGATCTCAAATACATATACATGCCATTGTTGTGATATCATTCAGTGAGTTGAGGAGCGGAGGCTACAGGGGAAAATCAAGTCTCATGCATTGCTGCTGGAAATGCAAAATATCACAGTCCTTATTGAAGAGACAATGTGCAAGTATCTGGTGCAGCAAAGTATATATTTGTCCTAATAATCCCGTTCCTAAAATTTTATTCTAAACATGAACTTGGAAAAGTAAATTTTGGTATCTGTAAAATATGATTAGTTGTAATATTATTTATGACAATAAAGGTTGGAGAAAAAGTGAGTGTATATCTTGTACACATTTAGTCGTAAAAATAAGAAAACTGTCTCTGTCTGATCAGAGTGATCTCAGTTGTATATAATAATTGAGTGAAACTCCATGTACACAATATATTTAATCTTTTCCAAGGAGTAGGGGGCCCAGGAGGTAAACCAAATACATACATACAACATAAATGCTGTGTAAATAGTTGGTATACTATATATTTGTTTGTGTAATTTTTATTGTTTTGGTGTTTTTCATTTTTTTTAATTTTTTCACTTATTGTTGATTGTTGGTTGAACCTGCAGATGTAGAAGCCACAGCAGGGAGGACCACTGCACACGTCCCTGAGACACTTACATGCAGCAGCTGCCCAGTTCCTTCCAGTGATCAGGGGGCACTATTCCACCACCACACAAATTCTAAATTTAGTTAAGTTAATCATTGTGTGTGTCTGCTGGTCCGCTATCATGATAACACAAATGAACTGTATAGCCACTCTGATTTCATACCTGGTGGAGAATTATTGCACTACCCTAATACACATTGCCTTCCCTGGAGGCTACTCCAGCAGACCCTGGATGGATAAGTAAAGTAAAAGTCTATTCATCAGTCAGTCCCTAGGAGAATGTTGAGAGCAGACACTCCGACTTCCAATTCTTAATTTCTGGCCCTATGTATTCTTATTGTAGAGACTCAAGCAATAGATAAGGATAGTGACAAACATCCTGGAAGCATTACCCTGACCTGAGAGGGGGGTGGCCCTCGACTTCCTGCAGGCCTTTCCAATGCCCTCTGAGGTCAGCTGCTTCCATGGACACAGCACATGGGGGGCCAGGGGTCATCCTCATCACCTATGAAACACTGCACCTCTTTTAGCATAAAATGTCTCTTGGACAGAGGCAATGTTATGTGGGACACCCTATTAGTACATCAGGCAAACCTTAGGCCTGCAGATAAAAGAAAAAAAAAAACAGAAAAATGTCAAATAAAAAACAAAGCCACATTTATGGGCCAGCTATGAAATTATAAGGGCTCCAAAGTGATCAATCTGTAACTCAGTGGTTCTCTAGTTTTCCCACGGGACAGTTGTGGTCATGAACAGGCTACGGCCAGCCTTGGTAAGAGTGAGCTTTGCTGTGAGGTGTGTGTGTGAGCTCTATCACCATGACCGCTCCAGTAGTGAGCACATTTGCAAGTGCAGAGGCCTGGCTGTCAGCCTCTGGCTGGGCAGGTACTAAATGACTGAGTTCCCGCCCTGCAGCACTCCGATGCTCAAACTGACTTGTGACCCAACCTTCACACACTGAAGGCCTGTTTTTCAAGTCTATCTTGAGGACTCTCCCCTTTATTTTAGACCTCCTGATCTAGTTCATTCCAAGCCCTTAACCTAAAGGCCACACTGTTCACCACAGCCCAGAAGTTTATATGCATACTTATCTCAGTACTTCTGTTGTTCCATGCAAAGTAGGCAATCACTACTTACTGCCACTGTTACCTCATGGGGGTGTTATCTCTGACTTTTGCTCTCTGTCTGCCTTCATTGGGGTTATTGCAGCATAAGTCCATAATAAGATTACTCAACATGTGTTAAGCTGGCCAGTCTCTGAACTGGCACTAGGACTATTTATCTTCTGTCTACTGCCAATAACCTGAAGCTTTAAATGTGACTCTCACTGGTACAATAGAAGTAGGTGACATGAGATAAAAGTCAATGTCCACATGACTCAATTGCACTGAGACATAATGGCCCCAAGAATTATCCATATGAAGAAAAAGAGAATGAAGCATTTGTCTACAAATAATTGTATCTGAGAGTGTCACCTTCCCTCATGTACTGACTATGCTTGTAAATAGACTGAATATGTTTCATAGAAGGTCAGAGATGCTTCTTAGATGTTCTCGGCCTGCGGCTGCGCTCAAGAAAATTGCTTCCCACAGCTGCAGCTGAACTCAGCTGAGGGGCTTGTCTTAGGGATTGATAAGTGCATGGCATAATTCACTATTCTTTCCTGCTGAAAACTGTATTAAAATCACAGTGTCTTAGGAGAGTCATGTGAATAAGCAAATTTTGGAGCGTAGGACATCAGCAAATCAAAGATTTCAAGTCAATTTCAAGAAAAAGTGGAGAAATACTACAGAATTGATGAGTGCAGAGGAAGGCACATTCCTGAGCGTCCAGAATGGTCATGTGAGCCCGACCAATCTGCCAGAGAAGCCCCCCAAAAGTGGAAAATCAGGGGGCATGAAAGAATCACTAGAAAGTGGACTTGCCTCACTCTTGTTTGTGGGAATCATTCCCTGGTTAATGTGAAACAATTGAGCTTCTCTAAGGAGTGAAAGCAAACAAATACTATTTGGAATAATTTAGTTATTTATGTGGAAAAGAACAGAGATCTCAGTTTAAAAATTGATGTCAAAATATCACATAATGTCGGCACTTAGTTACTTTCTTGAGTGCCCAAGTGTATCTTTGCATAATTTTATTGTTTTAAAATGTGTTCATATCTTTGAATAAATCTCTGCTCTATATTTTAGTAGTTACTTCTAAACCAAAAATGATTTATTTTAATATTATCTTTGCTGACTCTTTTGGTTAAACTGCATCTTTTTTCCTGTTTCACATTTCCATAGCTCTGTGGACCTCAGCTTTGGAAAGAACTGTGGCAGTGAAACTATGGGAGAGGCTCCACGTGAATGAAACTGTCCCAAGTAGAGTTACCTGATTCTGATTTGGACAAAATCTTTAAAATCTGCTGATTGCATCACCAGCAGTGCTCACAGCAGCAAGTGTTTTCTGGGGAATGAGCGTCAGCACCTGATTCTCTGGCCAAGATAAAAGGTGGCGGATGTGTTGCCAGGCTGCACAGAACATGGAAGTTGGCTTTGACTGTGGCAGCATAGAGGAATCTTATTTCAAACAGAATGGCAAATCTAAACCAAATTCCTGCCTAGGGTGACTCATTTGACTTTGACCTATAAGTTAATGTATCATTTAATTTCCATGAATTAGTCCCAAGAGGTAATAGACCAAAAAAGTGGTTGGGCACTTGAAATTTCATCAGTCAGTATTTCATAGGAAGTTGCTAAGATGTATCCTATCTGGATAAATTTTGGCTCATTTGTATTCAATGATGACACCCAAGGGCTTTTAAAGCCTCACAGATGAGGGTGGGAACAACAGAGAGAGCACTTTTGTTGGGCTAACTGTGAAGGAAAAATAATTTGTAGGAATATGAACTAAAGGATTTTTTTAATTATTATTTTGAGACACACTCAAGAAGCTAGAGTTTATCATACTAGTTCTGTCACCCTGAAAGCAGCCTCTCACTTTCTGTACCTGAATAACCTTTTAGCGACTTGCATTAGTGAAAGCCATAGATCTAATGACCCAGACATTGTGTTACTGAGGAGTAACTAAGGGAGCATGAAGTGCAGGGACAAATAGCTTAGACTCAAAATATATAAGTACTACAGATTTCTTGAGGATTTTTAAAAAAGACTACTTAAAAACATACACTTAGAAGTATGGAGATTCCTCAATGAACTAAAAGTAGACCTACCAGTGTATCCACCAATCCTCTCACTAGATATTTATCCGAAGAGGGAATAAAAGATATTTTATTGTAAAAGCACTGTACACAAATGTTCTTAGCAGCACAATTCACAATTGCAGAGATGTGGAAACAACCTAAGGATCCATCAATACACGAGTGGATCATTGAATTGTGGTATATGTATACCATGAAGTATTACTCAATCATAAAAAGATGGAGAATTAATATCTTTAGCAAAAACCTTCATGGAATTGGAGATTATTCTCCTGAGTGAAGTATCACAAGAATGGAGAAGTGCACATCACATGTACTCAGCACTTAATTGGAATTAGTAAATTAATATCTACAGGCTTATATCAGAGCAAAATTCAATGAAATTCAAATGGGGGAGAAGAGAACAGGTGAATTCCCTCCAATGGGTATATTACATTTTTTGTATGTATCCCCTTAATAATATGAAATTTTAAAAATACATACTTATATATATATTATCTCAAACTCAAGCATGGAAGTACCTCACATTTCTGATGGTTAACGATTTATTTTCCTATATAATCTATTATTTTAATATATTCAAACCTCCCATTTGTTTTTCCAAACTCATCTCTATGAAAATACATTTCATTAAACACAAACATAAATATATAACATTTGTAGACACAATGACACTTACACATCTCATTAACTTGCTCCTATTGTCTAATAAAAAGTAGCTTAGGAGCTACTTTTAACTGAAGATACATTTGATTTCTAGATAGTACTGGTTATATTATTTATGGGATCCAGTGCAAAATGAAAATGCAGGACTCAGCTGCAGAGGAGGTCACCAGCCCCTTCCCAAGAACCCAAGAGCCCACCGCCCCAATTCCTCATGGTAAGAGGCCATTATGGGATTGCGCAGTAGACACTCTAATGGCCATGTCAGCCTGGGATGGGGCAGCTGCTGCCTTGCCCTCCCCAGAGCTGAAGGCCCCATTGGGAGCAAAGGGTACAATCTGAATGTACCCTTTCAGCCCTCAGGCCCCAAACTTCCTGATGCATGCTCCAGGTGGAGGGCCTGGTGACCATAGAGCAGGAGCAGGATGGGGGACCTGCAGGTGAGGGTAGTGGGGACCACTCACAGCTGAGGCTCCAAGCCCTGCACAGGTGTCCTATTGTTTTATACAACTTAACATTACAAAACATATGTGGAGAAAAGGGAACACTTCTACACTGCTGGTGGGAATGCAAACTAATACGTTCCTTTTGGAAAGACATCTGGTGAACACTTTAGAGAACTAAAAACAGACCTGCCATTTGATCCTGCAATTCCTTTATTATGTATATATCCAGAAGACCAAAAACCACATTACAACAAAAATATTTGTATCAGAATGTTTATTGCAGCCCAATTCATAATTGGCAGGTCATGGAAGAAGCGTAAGTGCCCATCAATCCACGAATAGATCAACAAACTGTGGTATATGTACACCATGGAATACTATGCAGCCATTAAGAAAGATGGAGACTTTACGTCCTTCATGTTTACATGGATGGAACTGGAAAATGTTCTTCTTAGCAAAGTATCACAAGAATGGAAGAAAAAGTGTCCAATATACACACCCCTATTATGAAACTAATTTAAGGCTTTCATATGAAAGTTATAACCTAATTATAGCCTAAGAATATTGGGGGGGAGCTGGAGGGGGTGGATGGGTGGAGGGAGGGTGACTGAAGGGATCACCTCTGTGGATTATCTTTCAAGGGTACAAGTGAATCTTTCTTAAAGTAGAAAATAAGTGTCGTAGCACAATAACTAAGAAAATGACATGAAGGCTATGTTAACCAGTTTCATGAAGATATTTCAAATTGTATATGAAAACATCACATTGTACCTCATGATTGCATTAATGTTCACAGCTATCATTTAATAATAATAATAAAAAAATTACAAAACATAAATTGAATGATAAAATGATTAAGGAGTTCACAACAGCACCCATAGAGCATTAAACTTCTAGGCTGGGGTCATCTGTGACTGTATGGGTGGCACTCAATGAAGCAGATTATGCTTCTAACTTCGTGCCTCCTCCATCATGAAAACACTGAAACAAGCACACAATTGCTCTTCTTCCCACTAACGCGATCAGACAGGCCATACCGAAGGGAAACTAACATCAGCACAAACCCACAGTGGGTGCTAGCATCGCTTCTTCATGCATGAGAATTAAGATCGTCTATAATCTCTGGCAAAACTGAATGTAGGTTTTGAATAATGTAGGTGACTCTCAGCCTCTTCAAGTGCCTACAAATCATTTCCAGGATAGCACAATTTTGTGAAATCCTGGGGCAGCTTGTTTCCTAAATGGATGGCCTCCACAGTATCCTGGGTAAGCTCTGACCTTCCGTGTCTAGACAGTTCTGACTTTTAGAAAGTACTTAAATATACTACTAGTGAGGCTGAGGCAAGAGAATCACCTAAGACCAAGAGCAGGAGGTTGCTATGAGCTGTGACACTATGGCACTCTACCAAGGGTGACGAAGTGAGACTCTGCTTCTTAAAAAAAAAAAAAAAAGAGAGAGAGAGAGAGAAAGAAAGAAAGACAGAAAGTACTTCAATATATTCAAATGGATTTTTCTTCCCTATGACTTTTACTTTCAGATCCTGACTCTGCAAAGCAAAACCATACAATAAAGTTAATTTATTTTCATGTAAAAACTATTTGTATACTTAGGGAGAACTAAAATATCTTCTTTAGATTAACATGCTGTGTACTTACTAGCTGAAAAAAAATAAGTTAATTCATTCTACTAATACTTATATATCCCAGTTTATAAAAGTAAAATGATATACAATAGAGATGTGGCTCCTGCTCTCAGAGAGATTGGAATATTGTTGGTTAAACAGACAATTCTTCAAAAAAAAAACCAGTAAAATGATAAGTTGGGGGTGGGTATCAAGTGCTAGAGGTGGGCAGAGCAGGAGCATCTGAGCCACACACACCATGGGTAATGTCTGGCTGTGAATTGGGACTTCACAAAGAATCAGAAAGGGTGGAGATATTTTAGGCAGATGAACTCTATAGAAACCTTTCCAAGAACAAATGAAAACATGACTTGTCTGGGAACTAAATGGATCACTTGATCTATCTGGGGGGATCTAAGCAAAGGATAAAGTAAAGGGACAAAATCTATGAAGTAAAATGAATGGCTGGGGGTGTCCTTACAGACAAGTTTGAATTTCAACAAGTTTAAACTTGACTCGAAGGTTAAAGAAAATCAATAAAAAGTTTTAAAAAGGACCTGCTCATGTTTTAGTTCAAGACACATCACTCTGGCTGCATGACAAACTGGGGACAGATGGTGAAGAAGCTGGGGCACGAGGCCGTGCTCTGTAGAAATGCAAGGAGATGCACCTGCTCTGTGGAAGGGCTGGGGGAGCACATGGAGTGAGTGGTCGTGAGCATTTCAGGATGTAGAGACTGCAGGGCATATTGATGACTGTGAAAAAGTGGGAGGAGAAAGTTAGAGACAATAATTGTCTCTGGTGTGAATTTGGGAAAACTTACAGATCGTGATGCCTTTCGTTAAAGTACACAATCTCAGAAGAGTAGATTTTAGGGAGAAGGTGAGCTCAGTTTGGAACAGGTTGGGGTGCTTGGGGTTTATTCAAGTGTAAAAGTCTAGGAGGCAGCTGTGATATGCAGACCTGCACTGTGCTAAAAGGATGGCTGGGGGTGCTTATTGGGAGGGCATTGTCTATGAAGGGTGGTTGAATCTAAGGACATGGGTGAGACTAATTAAGGAGAAAACCAGAGAAAAGAAGAGGAGAAAACAAGGGCAGGTGGTAGAAAGTGAAGGAATTACTGACAATTATGGAACATGCTGAAGGCTCAGCAGTGACAAGGCCACTTAGAAACAGTAGCCATGGTGCTGGGGAAACTGGACAGCCATGTGCAGAAGAATGAAACAAAAAACAATTCAAGATGGATAAAAGATTCAATTGTAAGACATAAGACTATAAAAATTCTAGAAGAAAATGTAGGAAAAACTCTTCTAGACATTGGTCCAGGCAAAGAATTCATGACTAAGACCTCAGTAGCAATTATGGAGGCAACAAAAATTAATCAATGGGACTTGGTTAAATTAAAAAGCTTCAGCACACCTTAGAAAATAATCAGCAGAGTAAATAGACAACACTCAGAATGGGAGACAATACTCATAATCTACACATCTGAGAAAGGGCTAATACCTAGGATCTACCAAAAAACCCACAAAAACCTAAAAACTAACCAACAAGAAAAAAATTAACATTATTAAAAGTGTACAAAAAACATGAAAATTTTCAAAAGAAGATAGACCACTTATTTGGCCAACAAACACGAAAAAATGTTCAATGTCACTAATCATCAGGAAAATGAAACTTAAAAATACAATGAGATATCACCTAACTCGTGTTAGAATGGATTTTATTAAAAAGTCCCAAAACAATGGATGCTGGTGCAGATGTGGAGAGAAAGGAATGGTTATAAACTGTCAGTGGGGCAGCAAATTAGTACAATATTTATGAAAAACAGTATGGAGATTTCTCAAAGTAGTAAAAGTAGACCAACTATCCATTCAACATAGCAATCTCACTCCTGGGTATCTACTCTAAGGAAAGAAAGTTATTTTTATCAGAAAAACCCCACCTGCACTTGAATGTTTATTGCAGCACAACTCACAATTGCAAAGATATGGAATCAACCCAAGTGCCCATCAATTCATGAGTGGATTAACAAAATGTGGTGTTTGTATAACATACTACGCACCAATAAAAATGGGTGGCTTCATGCCTTTCACAGTACTTTGGAAGAAATTTGAGACCATTATTCTAAGCAAAGTATCTCAAGAATGGATACTTTCCAGGGTACCACCAGAGTGGTCCTCTTACAGTGAGTACCATGTGTACTCACTAGAAAACTGGAACTAACTGACAGGCCTACAGTGCACAAAGAGAAGTCATTGGAAATCCAGCAGAAGAGGGGTGAAGTGGAAGGGCAAAAGCCTGGTTAACAGAGACAGAGCACTGCTGAGATGACAAGTAAGTTGTAGCCCTGCCTCAAGCCATGTATCTGCAACCCCCACTTAATATTTTTACATAAGCAAAAAGAAACACTAAAAGAAAAGAAAAGACCACTGAGAAGTACCAGCAAAAGTATGATGAAGGTTAGCACCAAAATGTGGCAAAATAGGAGCTGGTATTCTAGTAAATGTGGGAAGAAATCCAATCTAAAGAGAGAAAGAGTTAATGTTGTGTAAGGCACATCTCCACCAGTAACGCTGGAGGAAGGGATGTGCAAAGATGCACCTGTAGCTGACAGTACGGTTTAGAAAGGCTTGTCTAAAGATTCTGTTTTTATCACAAAGAAATGAAGGTCAGTTGTTAGGAATGGGGAAGGAACGTGAAGAATAAAGATGTGAAACATGGCTGCTATGCAGAAACTGGGGTTGAGCGAAGACTTGCAAAATAAAGGTTGCTGAGCAACACATGGCCCAGAAGACATTGTCATCATGAATTTACAGTTGCATAAATCACTCACTTTTGAGTAAAATTCTGCAAGAAAAATCACTATCCAGCTTTAGGAATACAGTCAGATTCACCACAATGGAAGTTTTGTCAACATTCTGCAGAGAAATGAAAAAGGCCTTAAATAGAGAAAAAGGTGAAAAGTCAGAAGTTTGGGATTTTCACAATAATACGTCATGGAAAAATGAAAGTAAATTAATTTTTGCATGTGGGTATGTGTGTGTATGTCATTATGAAAGTTTCAAGACACAAACTGTGTTATGGTCCATTATTTCACTTCTAAGAAACACAGTCATCAGCGTCCTTTCTATTCACGGGTGCAAGTTTCAATTTGTTTGACTTATGGGTCTTGCTGGGATGGCTTCATTTGTTTACACATATATGTGAAATATATAATAATATAATGTGATAAGAATAGAGAATCAAATCTTTATTTCAGAAGTAGGAAAGTTCTGGTGGATAAGAGACATAGGGTACATCCATGGTACTGAGCAATCGTGATGGATTGTGTAGGGTCAACTGGCAGCAAGAATCCTAGTGTTGAAGGGAAAATTGATTACCGTACAATCAACTAGAATCTCTTCTGCAGTCATTCACCAGAGAAGTGATGTAGGAACACGATCTGATTTCCTTGTTAATAGGATCCCTCTGACTGCTGTCCTATTAAGTAGAAACACAAACACTCCATGTGAGTGTTAATGCTCCACTAGACTAAGTCATGTTCAACCACAGAAACCTCAGCACCATACCTGAAGCAGCACCAGCTGTACAGCTGGCGGAAAGTGACTGAGATGGCAGCAGCCAACCCCTCCCCCACAAAGGACTGCTGTTCCCAGTCAATGGGGAGTTTGGGTGTTTAGCAGAGAGTGTGATGAGGCATGGACTCCTGTGAAGAATTCGGTGACCAGAAATGGGAACCGTTTGGACTCTGTTTGGAGAGTCGGGGGTCTAGGTGGCCAGACAGAAAAGTGAGGGGAAAAGACCCCGCTTAGGAAACAGATAAACTTTGTATTTTTAGAAAAGTCTTTGTGGCACTGCTTCACCGTGGCAAGCATCAATGTCAACTAAACCCTTCCTTATGAAGATGGAAAAGTCTATTGTGCTCCACACTGAGACCAAGGGCATGGGGTGGCCAGCCTCTCCCCCACAGAGGCTAAGGGCTCTTCTGTGCTCTACACTGAGTTGGTCCACTGCAGCTGGACCCCCTCACGGAGGCTGAGGGCTCTTTTGTGCTCTGCTCAGAGTCTGTGGGCATCGGTGGTGGCCAGCTCCCCCTGCAGAGGCTGAGGACCCTTTTGTGCTATGCACTGAATCCATGGGCATCAGTGGCAACCAGTCCCTTCCCCACAGAAGATTACAATTTCCCAGTTTGAGGGAAAACTAGGAGTTCAGTGGATAATCTGGTGAAGCGCAGTCTCCTGTGATGAATTTGGAGGGTAGATGGGGTGTCGTCTGGAATAGGACAGCCGAGGCTGGGCAGCCAGTCAGGAAGCAGACATATTGTGAAACTCCAAAAATGGTGTCTCCCTAGCACCGCTTTCTATGGACCAGTTGCTGAGAGTGCATACAGCAGTCTAATAGAGTTTTGTTTTTTCTTTTTCTTTTACTTTTGCTTTTTTCTTTATTTCTTTTTTTATCATTTTATGATTAGCATTTTTGTTTGTTTGTTTCTTTTTTGTCTATTTACTTGTTTCTGATTGGCTGTGCATCTGTGTACTTGTGTGTCCGGTAATATTTTTGTCTGTTTATTTGTTCATTTGCTGTCAATGTGTTTTGTACTTTGCTAAATCTTTGGGTTGGCTATTTTTCCTAATTCCAATTTTCACATTCAACAAGAAATCAGGGGAACAGGGGATGAAGACAGACTGGAGCTAGTTTTCAACAAAAACTCCAGGCCTGGGGGAGAGATAACGGCCAAAAGAACCCAACAAAGCTGAAGGAGGAGAGCTGAGCTGAGAAAAGAGATAGATAGATGCATGTCTTCCCTGTGCCCCACGGTCCCCCGGTGGCAGATGGCTTCCCTGCTGCTCCCGCCACTCTTGCCAGGCCCCAGGTGGCCAGAGACCTGCTGCCTGCTTGCTTGAGCCTTGCGCTGCCCCAACGTCTCAGGGCGCAGGGCAGTCAGAGATCTGCTGCTTGTTTGCTTGAGACCCACTCTCCCCAGGTGGCAGAAGGCTTCCCTGCTACTCCCACCACCCTCTCCTGGTGCCGGGTGACCAGAGACCTGCTGCTTGCTAGCTTGAACCCTGTGCTCCCCTGGTGAGAGGCGGAATCCCTGCTGCCCCTGCCACCCTCTCTGGGCACCAGGTGGACAGAGAACTGCTGCTTGCTTGACCCCCACACTCCCCTGGTGAAAGGTGGATTCCCCACTGTTCCTGCCACCCTCACAGGGCCCCGGCTGCCCAAGAACTGCAAGAGGATGGTCAGTTGAGAGGGATCCATACTAGAGCAGCTGTACCCTGAGGTGAAGAGCAGCAGCCGCAGCAGCAGGAACAATAAAGGCTCACACACCTGAAGCTTTTTTAGACAGACATGCCCTATCTCTCTGGACAACCAGAGGAAGCTGGCATTTTCTCCAGTGGTCACCACTGGAGAAATCGTTCTGGGACGGACTCCAAAAGGTGTAAATTCAGCATGGGGCAGAATCAGCAGAAAAATTCAGGCAACATGAATAACCAGATTAGATCAACTTTCCCAAAGAAAAATAAGGCATATGCAGTTGAAGACCCCATTCATAAACAGATGGCTGAGATGTCAGAAATCGAGTTCAGAGTTTGGATAGCAAATAAGATTAATAGAATGGAAGAATGGAGAAAATTAGAATTTCAAGAAATTATTCAAAAGATGTCTCAAGAAATTATTCAAAAGATGTCTCAATAATTCAATGATTTCAAAGATAAAATGACCAAAGATTTTGAAACATTGAGGCAAGAGGTTGTAGCCCTCAAAGATCTGAAAAATATGGTAGAATCCCTTAGTAACAGCATGGAGCAGGCAGAAGAAAGGATCTCTGACATTGAAGACAAAGCTTCTGAACATGCCCAAGTGCTCAAGGATGAAGAGAAATGGAGAGCAAAAATGATCGCTCTCTCAGAGAGCTCTGGGATAATTCAAAGAAAACTAGTATTCACCTTATAGGAATCACTGAAGGCGATGAAGTGACTTCACAAAGCACGGAGGCTCTACTTCATGAAATTATGAAAGAGAACTTCCCAGACATGCAAAGAGATTCTGAAATTCAGATAGCAGATAGTTTCAGAATCCCAACATGACTCATTCCAAACAAGACATCTTTCAGGCACTTCATAATTAACTTCACTAAACTTAATATGAAAGAGAAAATTCTGAAAGCAGCTAGACGTAAGAAAACCATAACCTACAAGGGAAGAATATTAGAATGACTACAGATCTCTCTGCTGAAGCCTTTCAGGCTAGGAAAGGATGGTCATTGACTTTTAACCTCCAAAAACAAAATAACTTTCAACCCAAGATCCTGTATCCAGCTAAACTGAGTTTCATTTATGATGGAGAAATTAAATACTTTAATGACATTCACACTTTGAAGAAATTTGCTATAACTAAATCAGCCCTCCAGGATATTCTCAGACCTATCCTCCATAATGACCAGTGCAATCCTCCACCACATAAGTAAACTCACACAGAAAATTTTAATCAAATTCCAACCTCCACAGTGGTGAAAGGATTGAAGATGGCCACTGGACTTTCAAAAAACTCAATACCAAAAATTATACAAGGCTTATCAATATTCTCAATCAATGTGAATGGCTTAAATTGCCCTCTAAAGAGGCACAGGCTGGCTGACTGGATACAAAAACTCAGGCCAGATATCTACTGCATACAAGAATCCCATTTTACCCTAAAAGACAAATATAGATTCAGGGGGAAGGGATGGTCATCTATATTCCAGGCAAATGGAAAGCAGAAAAAAGCAGGTGTTGCAATTTTATTCACAGATACAATAGGCTTTAAACCAACAGAAGTAAGCAAGGATACATATTAAGGGTAATATTCAATATGATGAGATTTCAATCATCAGTATTTATGCACCCAACCAGAATACAACTTAATTTATAAGTGATTCTCTAATAGACATGAGCAACTTGATTTCTCCCAGCTCCATCATAGTTGGAGATTTTAATACTCCTTTGTCAGTGTTGGATAGATCCTCCAACAAGAAGCTTACCAAAGCTTCTTTAAATTTTAGATTTAAACTTAACCATTCAGCATTTGGATTTAATGGACATCTACAGAATATTTCATCCTAACAAAACTGAATACACATTTTTTTCTCATTGGCCCATGGAACATACTCCAAAATTGATCACATTTTAGGTCACAAGTCTAATCTCAGCAAATTTAAAAGAATAGAAATTGTTCCTTGCATCTTCTCAGACCATCATGGAATAAAAGTTGAACTCAGTGACAATAGGAATCTGCAGACTCATACAAAAACATGGAAGCTAAATAACCTAATGCTGAATGATAGGTGGGTCAGAGACAAGATCAAAAAGGAAATTACCAAATTTTTGGAACAAAACGATAATGAAGATACAAGTTACCAGAAACTCTGGAATACTGCAAAGGCAGTCCTAAGAGGGAAATTAATAGCACTGCAAGCCTTCCTCAAGAAAACTTAAAGAGAGGAAATTAACAACTTAATAGGACATCTCAAGCAACTGGAAAAGTAAGCACACTACAATCCGAAACCCAGCAGAAGAAAAGAAATAACCAAAATTAGAGCAGAATTAAATGAAATTGGAAAAAAAAAAAGGATTATACAACAGATCGATAAATCGAAAATTGGTTTGTTGTAAAGATCAATAAGATAGACAAATCTTTGGCCAACCTAACCAAGAAAAAAAGAGTAAAGTCTCTAGTCTCATCATCAGAAATGGTAAAGATGAAATAACAACATACCCCTTAAAAATTAAAACAATCCTTATTGAATATTATAAGAAACTTTATTATCAGAAATACGAAAATCTGAAGGAAATTGACCAATACTTGGAGGCATGCCACCTCCCAAGACTTAGCCAGAAGGAAGTGGAAATGTTGAACTGGCCTATATCAAGTTCTGAAATAGCATCAACTATACAAAATCTCCCTAAAAAGAAAGGCCAGGGACAAGATGGCTTCACATCAGAATTCTACCAAATCTTTAAAGAGTAACTAGTACATATACTACTTAACCTTTTCCAAAATATAGGAAAAGCAGGAATACTACCCAACACACTCTACGGAGCAAACATCACTTTGATCCCCAAACCAGGAAAAGACCCAACAATGAAAGAGAATTACAGGCCAATATCACTAATGAATATTGATGTGAAAATATTCAAGATCCTAACAAACAGAATCCAGCAGCACATCAAACAAATTATACACCATGACAAAGTGGGTTTTATCCCAAGATCTCAAGGCTGGTTCAACATACATAAATCTATAAACATAATTCATCACATAAATTAAAAAACAAAGACCACATGATTCTCTCAATTGATACAGAAAAAAGCTTTTGATAATATCCAGCGTCCTTTCATGATCAGAACACTTAAGAAAATTGTCATAGAAGGGACATTTCTCAAAATGATAGAGGCCATCTACAGCATACTCACAGCCAATATCATACTGAATGAAGTTAAATTGAAATCATTTCCACTCAGATCAGGAACCAGGCAAGGGTGCCCATTGTCTCCATTGCTCTTTAACATCATAATGGAAGTTTTAGCCATTGCAATTAGGGAAGAAAAGGCAATCAAGGGTATTCATATAGGATCAGAAGAGATTAAACTTTCATTCTGCAGATGACATGATTGTATACCTGGAAAATCCCAGGGATTCTACTACAAAACTCTTAGAAGTGATCAAGAAATATAACAGCATCACAGGTTACAATATCAACACTCATAAATCGGTAGCCTTTATATACACCAATAACAGTCAAGCTGAAAAAATCGTTAAGAACTCTATTCCATTTACGGTAGTGCCAAAGAAGATGAAATCTGGGAGTTTACCTAACAAAGGACATGAAAGACATTTATAAAAAGAACTATGTAACTCTAAGAAAAGAAATAGCTGAAAATGTTAACCAATGGGAAAACATACCATGCTCGTGGCTGGGAAGAATTAACATTGTTAAAATGTCCATACTATCCAAAGCAATATATAATTTTAATGTAATCCCTATTAAAGTTCCATTGTCATACTTTCAAGATCTTGAAAAAATAATACAATAATACTTTGTTTTATATGGAATCAGAAAAAAAAAAACTCGAATAGCCAAGACATTACTCAGAAATAAAAACAAAACAGGAGGAAATACACTACCAGACATAAGACTATACTATAAATCCATAGTGATTAAACAGTATGGTATTGGCACAAAAACAGAGAGATAGAGGTATGGAACAGAATAGAGAACCAAGAGATGAACCCAGCTACTTACCATTATCTGATCTTTGACAAGCTAATTAAAAACACTCAGTGGGGAAAAGATTCCCTATTTAACAATTGGTGCTGGGCGAACTGGCTGGCAACCTGCAGAAGACTGAAACTGGATCCACACCTTTCACCACTAACTAAGATTGACTTTCACTAGATTAAAGATTTAAACTTAAGACATGAAACTATGAAAATACTAGAAGAAAGTGTAGGGAAAACACTTAAAGAAATCAGCCTGGGCAAAAATTTTATGAAGAGGACCCATGGGCAATTGAAGCAACATCAAAAATACACTACTGGGACCTCATCAAATTAAAAAGCCTCTGCACAGCCAAAAGCATAGTAAGTAAAGCAAACAGACAGCCTTCAGAATGGGAGAAGATACTTGTGGGTTATGTCTCCGAAAAAGGCTTAAGAACCAGAATCCACAGAGAACTCAAATGTATTAGCAAGAAAAGAACAAGTGATCCCCTCTCAGGGTGGGCAAGGGACTTGAAGAGAAACTTCTCTGAAGAAGACAGGCGCATGGCCTATAAACATATGAAAAAATGCTCACCATCCTTAATCATCAGAGAAATGCATATCAAAACCACTTTGAGATATCATCCAACACTAGTAAGATTAGCCCATATCACAAAATCCCAAAATCACAAATGCTGGTGTGGTTGTGGAGAAAAAGGAATGCTTCTACACTGCTGATGGGATGGCAAACTAATACGTTCCTTTTGGAAAGACATCTGGAGAGCACTTAAAGAACTAAAAATAGACCTGCCTTTTGATCCTATAATTCTTCTATTAGGTATATATCCAGAAGACCAAAAATCACACTACAACAAAGATATTTGTATCAGAATGTTCATTGCAGCCCAATTCATAATTGCTAGGCCATGGAAGAAGCCCAAGAGCCCATCGTTCCACAAATGGATCAATAAATTGTGGTATATGCATACCATGGAATACTATGCAGCCAGAAAGAAAGATAGAGACTTTACCTCCTTCATGTTTACATGGATGGAGCTGGAAAATATTCTTCTTAGCAAAGTATCCCAAAAATGGAAGAAAAATTATCCAGTGTACTCAGCCCTACTCCTATGAAAGCTATAACCCAATTTAGCCCAGGAATATGGGGATAAGGGAGAGGGAGGGGAAGGTGATTGGTAGGATCACATCTATGGTTCATCCTATAAGGGTACATGTGAATCTCTCTAAATGTAGACTATAAATGTCTTAACACAATAACTAAGAAAAAGACATGAAGGCTATGTTAACCAGTTGGATGTAAGCATTTCAAATTGTATACAGAAACAGTACACTGTACCCCATGATAGTATTAATGTACACTGCTATGATTTAATAAAAAAAAATAAAAATAAAAATGGAGAATAAAATAAAGAAAATCAACTACAATTTAAACAAAATGAACTACAATTCCATAGGGGTGGGGGAGAATATATTCTATAAATCTGAAGCTATTCTGAAAGATAGTTTATTAAAAACTTGACTATCCCAGCCTGTTTCACGCCCCTATTCTCCTTACCAGAGCCCATCAGGTGACTTATACTGGGGAGAGACAGACACCTGTGTTATGACTATACTTTTTCAAGATGGTGGATGAAGCTTTGCTGGAAAATCTCACCTCCATACAATATAAACACCCCAGTTTTGCTCAAACTGCCTTTGGTTGCCAGTCCTGAGTTGAGATGTCTGCTCTGATTGACTCTGGCCTGCATCAGGGACCCTCCCTGCTAGGTAATGGCAGATTCACCCCTTCCTCCTGCACAGTCACTTTAGTACCTCGCTGATTCCCATGAAAGCCAAAGCTCCTTGAGCACTTCTTTGCAGACCTGTGTGTGTGGTTGCTGGTGTTTTATAATTTGCTTTCTGTTCCCACTTGTCTCTCTCTGTTCTTCAGCAGAGCCCTTATCTGGATACATTTGGATAAGTAGCAAGAGTCTACTTTCCTCAGGCCCTGCTCCATTTTCTTTATTGTTGAATATATCCAACGACCTGGATAAAAGTGAATTAAAAATGAGCTTTGAAAAAAACACTTGATTACCTACACATCCATCTCATTAAGTAGAAAAATACAATTGAAACCCTTAAATAATAAATGTAAAAGAATACCTGGTTTATCCTGCCAGTAATAAATAAGTAAACAAATAATAGATAAATAAATATATATAATAAAAAATGAGAGATTAAATAAATATAAAACAGAAAGTTAATATGGCTTAAGTTTGTCTTTTTAAATATTGATAAGGGGGATATAGGAATACTTATGGAGAGATTAACCAGAACAACTAAACCTGCAGAAACAAAGAAACCAACTGCTTTAGTTGATAATAAAAATGTACAGTGAACTATGTTAAGTAAAAAGTACTAAAAAGTACAGTGAACTATGTTAAGTAAATAAATTTGAAGTATCACACAAATATAAACATTTCAGGAAAAAAAAAAAGCATGCTTAGGATGTTCCAAAACATCTGAAAAATACCAAATTTCCAGAAAACAGGCGACCCTAGAACAGTATAAAGATGAAGAAAACTTAATTTGGAACACAAACTCAAACTGCTGAAAAATCAGAGTGAGAATAATATTGAAACGTACTTATAATCAAAATGAATTGGCAATAATATTATTAGCTAACATCTCAAAAGAAAAGTTGAAGTAAGAATAAATGTATTAACTACCTTACAGTATGGAAAAAAATAATCTGCTAATCGAGAGTCAATCTTCAGTAAATGTATCCTGGGTGAACTAAGTAAAAAATAGAGAAAAGGCATAAAAATGAAAATAATGTCAGACGTTGGGCATTCAGCAACACAAGATAGTGATCTTTGAGATGGGGCAAATAAAGCTTTTTAATTTACCTGTTTATTGTTTGGGAGAGAGTTTCCTGGCCACAGACCTATAAGGGGATGCTGACAGAGAAACTGGTCTTCTCCCAGAACTGGAAGGATAGAACAGAGGAGACCAGGAGAGCCTAGGCAGCTGCATTTCATGGGGGACAGTACCAGAGAGGAGGGAACTGCAGGGTGACTGAATCCCAGAGTTCCACAGAAGGTCCTGGGTGAGTCTTGAACATGGGACAGATTAATGCACAGACTAGATCCGGAAAGAAGCACTCACAGAGGGCAGGGTGAACACATCCCAGAACTCACACAAAATTGCTGCTACTTTCTCACTAGCTTGGAAAGATTTTGAAACTCAGCATACTCAGATAGGTGCTCAGGAGCACCTTGCCCCTGCATTGATCTAGAATTAGCCCTAGACAAAAAGTAGCCTTTGTCCTTCCTAAAAGTTCCCAGTACTGTCAAATTCGTATCTTTGGCAACTGACAAAAAAATAAAGTCATGTAACAAAGGCCTAAAATGTGACCCACAATGAGAAGAAAACTGAATTAATAGAAACAGATCCAGAATGATAGAATGATAGAAGTAACAGAATATGGCTTTAAAATAGTTATAATTTGATCCACACCTTCAAGAAGACAAATATTTGGCATCCTAACCAGAAATAGAAAGTTATAAAAAAGACCAAACTGGGAGATTTTAGGGATTAAACAATACCATGGATCACAGGATTCAGAGAGGATGTGCCTCCTCCATGGAGTGGAGTCAGATAGTTAAAACATGGACTCCCAGACAGGCCACAGAAAGCAAAGGGGAAGGAAGGCAGAGAGGCACTTTGCTAGGCCTGGCTCAGCTGGGTCTCGGAAAGGCTCCAGACCTGGGGACAAGTGAGTGAGACACCCCCAGAGCTCCACATGCCAACCATGGACTTTTACAATTCTGGTTATGGGAGAACCTCTCCACCCTTGTAGGCATCTGGACTGACATAGGGATCTACCCAGATATCATCCAGAGACAGTCTCTACTCCAGAGAGGGGCTCACGTGGGCTCCCATGGCAGCTAGGTCCTGAGCAGCTGTGGCTACAGGCCTCTCTGAGGGCCAGTCCCAGAGTTTGCAGCCTGTTCTGTGGCCAAGGCTACTGCCAGGCCAGCCAAACAGAGAAACCAGAGGGTGTACTGTCCTGAGTGTAAGTTCTCTTCACTTCTGGGTGGGGAGCAGTGACACAGCTTCCAACACAGACGCAGAATCTGCCCCTGTCTCTGCAGAGAGGAGTAAAGATCCATCCCACCAGCTGCGCTATATTAGTGCTCAGGCCATGATGTGGAGGGGGAGCTTCTCCCCCTCTGCCCACTGTTACAATGCCTTCACTGTCCCAGTGAGAGCTGACATAGAGCACCAGATGACAGGCTTTTGGGGATTGACAGGGACCACTGAGTGAGTCCCCACGAGCAGTGCAGCCACCGGACCTGTGCTTGCCCAAAATGGGAGGCCCTACTCTTTTGCACAGAGTGGCAACACCACTAAAGCAGGAGAGCCAGGAAGCTTTGGCTGAGGGAGGAAGATCTGTACTGTAGCTATTTTAGCAATGAGCCATGGGCCAAGTTCCTTTTATGACTCTCATGTACATTATAACCTAGAGACAGATAGCAGCCCCTGACGGACTTGATTTCGTGAGCACCAGGATTGGGGCATGACAGTGGAATGAATCATGTTCCTGTCTGCTGAGGCATTCGGAAAGTCTGCTGCAGCCTGTGCAGAGACCTGACCACATTCCACCAGGACCTCTCCTGTCAACCCAGTATGGGACTGGTACTTACACTGGCCACTGGGGAAACTGCACATAGGTTTGCCCAGTACAGCTCTGTCTAGCCTTACCCACCTCCACTCCAGGACTGAGCAGGGAGCTCAGCCCACTGTACATTCCATGGACAAGCCTATTGCTAGAAGCAACTGATAGCCTCACCCAGTAAACAAAGACTAAACCTGGGGCACCGCCCGTGTGGCTCAAAGGAGTAGGGTGCTGGCCCCATATGCTGGAGGTGGTGGGTTCAAACCCAGCCCCTGCCAAAAACAAAACAAACAAACAAACAAACAAACAAAAAAAAAAAACAAAGACTAAACCTCAACCAGCTCTTACCTGGAAGTGCCACCTTCTGCCTGAATGGTCAACCCTCATGACTGAATACAAAATCTGCTGACATGAAGTGCATAGCACTAGGAATGAGATAAGCTCCTTGAGAACTCTGTTGTCCTCTTAGGAAGCTGCAAGTCTACTCACACACCCAATACTTCACCACAACAAGCAGCATTTGTGAAGGCCACTACATTTAGGGTGTCTACAATCAAGAAATGTATGCAGAGTCTTTGCCACTGAAAGCATGCAGAAGTAAAGCCAAATATGCAATATACATTATAGTTTCATTCTCAAGGCAAAAAGTATCCCATCCAAATAAAAATACAATCAAAAGTAATAAAAAGAGATAGTTTCTTCCAATAATAAGGAACCCATGTAACAATTCTGGCAGTATGAAAGTGAAGTGTTACAGTACTCCCAAAGCACTTCCTAGCAGTGGATTCTAACCAAAATGAAAATTCTGAGATGCTAAATAAAGAACTCAAAATATGGATTGTAAAGAAGCTTAATGAGATCTAAGAGCAATTTGAAAACCAATAAAGAAAATCAGATAATCAATTTGTGACATGAATGAGAAATTTACCAAGTAGATATATATTTTAAAGAAAAACCTAATAGGACGTCTGGAAGTGAAAACTTCATTAAAAGAATAACAATATACACTTGAAAGCTAAAGGAAGAGACTACACCAAGCACAAAAAAAGACTCTCAGAACTTGAAGATAGATTAATGAATCCTGTCATAAAAAAATACAGAGTTTCAGAAAATGAACAAAGACTTGGAGAACTATAAGATTACATAAAGGATCCAAACATATGAGCTATGGGTTTTCACTGTGGAGAAGAAAAAGCAAAAAGTTTAGAAAAAGTATTTAACCCTTTTTGATCTAATTTTTCTGCAATCTGCATAGTCCCCAAGTCTCATTTATTCTGGGCAAGAAAGAGGATGGTAGATTACTTATAATCATTCTACAGTTTTGTTTTGTTTTTTTCTTTTTTTGAGACAGACCCTCAAGCTATCCCCCTGGGTAGAGTGCCGTGGCATCTCAGCTCACGGAAACCAACTCCTGGGCTCAAGCGAGTCTCCTGCCTCTGCCTCCCAAGTTGCTGAGACCACAGGCGCCCGCCACAACACCTGGCTATTTTTTTTTTCGGTTGCAGCCATCATTGTGTTTGGCAGGCCCAGGGCTGGATTCAAATCCGACACCTTAGGTGTATGTGGCTGGCACCTTAGGCACTTGAGCCACAGCCACTGAGCCATCATCCTACAGTTTTAAAATGGAAAAATACAAATGTGAATTCACCCAATGGTTTTATTATCTATTTTAGGTTACATAAAGTTTTTATTTATAAGTTTTTGAGTGTGATAATTCTTGAAGGAATCTCCAGGATGAAGTTCAAGCTTCCTCTTGCGTGTCTCACAGTAGAAAATAGTTTCTCTCCTTCCATCTTTCTCATTTCTTCTGCTGCAAACCATGCAATCTTGTGTTGTTTTGTTTTCATTTTGCATTATGAAATGCACCTTTTCATTTAGCCTTTCCTTGATGTCAGAAGATGATGGTCTTCCCCTCTTTCTTGAATTTATGTTCCTCACTTTGCTGACAAGCTGAGTGATGAGATTTTTCCTGTGACAAAGGCGGTTTTTTTCCACTCTCCTTATTATCTAATGAGTAGAGGATATAGCTGTTCACAACTGCAACTTTCCTCAGCCAGAAGAATATTATTTACACCATTTGTAGCACCTTCCTATAAGTCAGAATGTCTACAGTAATGAACAGCTCCATCCATTCTTCCATTAAACTTTGTGTATTCTAAAATAACTATTGTTTTTTCAAATTGGAAAGGCTGTTTCTTTCTATAACCAGTGATCAGCTGTTTTTGAGGGCCAAAGAATATACTCAGCGTTGTCATTCACTTTCCTGGAGGTGAGAATGGGAAACACCAAAAAAAAAAAAAAAAAAAAAAACCCTTAGAAGTCTTCCAACAGTAGAGTTTGAACTGGAAAATTATTATGCCAGATGGGGTTCAATGTAGGATCAGAAAGGGTTAAAAGAGAATTAAGGAAACTTCACAAGACTTCCCAGAGATTCAGCAAACAAGATTGAAGAAACTCAGAGAACCCTAGGAAAATATACTGCAAGAAAGACTTCATCAAGACACAGTCATCAAATTATCTAAACCCAAGGAAACAACAATCCTAAAACCAACAAGAGAAAAGCATCTAGTCACCTATAAAGGAAACTCCCTCAGACTAACAGAAGATTTTTTATCAGAAATCTTATAAGCCAAAAGAGATTAAAGTCCTATTTTCAAAATTCTGAAAGAATGAAACTTTAAACAATAAATTTTATATCCTGTTAGAATAATCTTCAAGAGAAGTCTTTCTGAGACAACCAAATGCTGTTGAAATTTATCACTAGGGCAGGTCTTTACAAGTAGAGGGAGTTCTAAACATGAAAACAAAATGTTAATGCCATTATAGGAACATGTGAAATTATAAAACTCACAAACACTATTAAAAAATAAGCAAATGAAGCAATAAAGCAAGTGAATGACAGCACAATAGCAGGAACAAAACTATATGTATCAATATTAACTTTGAATGTAGATGGATTAAATGCATCACTGAAGAGATTTAGATTGACAAATTTTTTTTAAAAGGTTGAATATATGCTGTTTACAAGGAACCCACTGCACTGCTAAAGATACTTAAAGACTTAGAAAAGGGATGGAAAAAGGTATTCCATACAAATGACACTGACGTGAGCAGTAATTGCTATACTTCTACCAAATAAAACAGACTTTAAACCAATAACAGTAACAAAAGCAAAGGAGGCCACTGCATAATGATAAAGTTGTTAATTAAACAAAAAGATAACAATAATCCTATAATATACATACAGTAGAACCTCCATAGTTGGCCACCTCTTTACACTGACCACCTTAAGTTGAACTAATTTTCAAAGAGCAGATATGCACCAGTGTGTATGAGTACAATAGGTCTAGTTCCTTATGTTGACCATCTCCATATGTTGACCAGTTTCCTACACTCCCTGTGTGGTCAACTTACAGAGGCTGTACTGTAAATACACCAAACATCAGAGCACACAGATTGATAAAACAAATATCAGTAGACCTATGAAAAGACAGTAATACTGGTGGAATTCAAAACTATATTTACAGCACAAGGGAGATTATCCTGATAGAAAATCAACAAAGAAACACTGGACTTAAATTGGACTTTAGACCAAATGGACCTAACAGACATTAATGGAACATTCTACCCAACAACTACAGAATAAACTTTCTTCTTATCAGCACATGAAACATTTTTCAAGATAGACCATTTGTCAGACCACAAAAAAGTCTTAAAAAATATTAAAACAATGAAATCATATAAAAACTCTTCTCAGACCACAGTGAACTAAAACTAAGAAACAGTTCTAAGAGGAACTCTCAAAATTATACAAATAGAATTAAACACCCTGCTTCTGAATAAAATATAAAAATAGAATTAAACAGCTTACTTCTCAATTAAGATGGAAAAGTGAGATACAACATACAAAAAACCCTCTGGGATACAGAAAAAGTAGTACAAAGAAGGAAGTTTGCAGCATTTAATTCCTACATAAAAAAGAAGAAAAAAATAAAAAATGTACAATCTAACTTTCATTTTAAGGAACAAGAAAAACAAGAACAAATGGTAACGTAGAAAGATCAGAAAAAAATCATAACAAATAAATATCTGGACAGAACTAAATGAAATTGAGACTAAGGCACAATACAAAGGATCAAGGAATGAAAAGTTGATTCTTTGAAAAGACAAAATCAATTCCCACTTGCTAGAATAACAAAAGCGAGGAAAAAGGAAGAAGATTCAAAGAAACACAGTCAGAAATGAGAAAGGAAACATAACAACTACCACCACAGAAACACAAAAGACACTAAGAGGCTACTGTGAACAACTCACATTCACACACTGGAAAACCCAGAGGAAATGGGTAAATTTCCTGGAAACAAACAACCTCCCAAAATTGAAGCAGGAAGAAATAGAAATTCTGAGTAAACCAATAATGAGCAGTGAGTTTGGGACAGTAATTGAAAACTAAGATAAAAACAAACAAAACTAACTCCTAACAAGAGAAACCCAGAATCAGAAGGATTCAAAGCCCTATTTACCAGACAAATAAAGAAAAATTCACACCAGTCCCACCAAAACTGGTCCCAAAAAATCAAGGGGAGAGAATTCTCCCCAATTCATCTGTGGAAGCTGTATTACCCTGATACCAAAGCCAGACAAAGACACAACCATAAAATGATACTTCAGCCAAATATCTCTGGTGAACATGGAAGAAAATACCCTCAAGAAAATACTTAAAGAATCTAACAGCACATCAAAAAAAACCAATATGCTGTAATCAAGTGGGTTTTTATTCGAGGAATGTGAAGATGGTTCAACCTACACAATTCAATAATTATGATCTGCCACTTTAACATAATTTAAAACAAAAAGCATGTGACTGTCTTAATAGATGAAGAGAAAGTAGTTGATAAAATTATGCACGCCTTCATGAGAACCTTCCAAAAACTGGGTGTGAAAGGAACATGCTTCAAAATGATAAAAGCCACATATGAGAAACCACAGCCAACATTACACTGAATGGGAAAAAAATTGAACACATTCCCCTTAAAAATTGGAACAAGATTAGGATGCCCATTTTCACATTTCCATTCAACATAGTCCTAGCCAGAGCAATCAAGCAAGAAAAAGAAAAAAAGGCATCCAATTTGGAAAATATATAGTCAGATTATCTCTCTTCACTAACAATATGATCCCATGGATCCCATGGCTAGAAAACCATATATATATTGGCAAAGCTAGTAGATTTGGTAAATAAAGTTAAAAAGTTTCAGGATTAAATATCACTATATAAAAATGAGTATAATTTCTGTATACCAATAATGATAAATTTGAGAATCACCTCAAGAAGACAATTACATTCAAAATAGCTTCAAAAACAATATCTGAGAATATATTTAACTAGGCAGTGAATGAGCTCTACAAGGAAAAAAAATTGTAATATGCTAATGGAAGAAATTTTAGATATCACAAACAGAAAGACATCTCATTTTCATGGACCAGAAGATCAATTTCAGTAAGAATGCAATGCTGCCCAAAGCAATCGACAGGCTCCACACAGTGCCTTTCACAATAGCAATGTTATTTTTCACAGATTATAGTCTTCTTAGTAAAGTATCTCAGGAATGGAAAAAAAATATCCAGTATACTGTGAAATCAATTTATAATCACTCACACTTGCATATGAAAATGAATCTCAACTATAGCCTAGGATGAAGGCAGGAAGGGGAGGGAGAGGGGAAGGGAAGGGGGTGGGTTGATAGACAGAGGCTTAGTGGGGGGATAGCACCTATGGAGTATATTGCAAGTACAAGTTGGATCTATCAGGTGTGGAGCATAAAAGTCTTAATCCTATAATAGGATAAAAGTGGTGAAGACTATGATGTTTAATAGGATGTAAACATTCCAATTTGTACAAAGAATCATCACATTGAATCATATAATGGCATAAATGTATTTATGATCTATATACGAAAGACTTAATAATAAAAAAAATAGAAAAAATAATCTTAAAATTTGTATGGAACTAAAAAAAAGCCTGAATAGACAAAGCAATCCAAAAACAAAAAGAGCAATGCTGAAGGCATTGCACTACCTGACTTCAAACTACACAGCAAGGTGATGTAACTGGCCTTCATCTCTCATCAAATTAAAAACTTAAGATGGGTTAAAGACTCTAGTAGAAAACCTAAGAAAAACTCTTCTCATAATTAGCCTAGGAAAATAATTTATGACTAAGCCCTCAGAAACAAATGCAACACACAAACACACAAATAGACAAATGGTGCTTAATTAAATTTAAAAGGTTTCTGCATAGGAAAAGTAATAACGCAGGGCACAGTCTACAGAATTAGATAAAATGTTTGTGAAGTCTGTATCCAACAAAAATACCATGTATAACATTCAGAAGCTAAAGGAACTGAGACAATCTCAACACTAATAAAATAAAAACAAATAAATTTATAAAAAGTGAGCAAAGGTCATGAACATACATTTCACAAAAGGAAATATACAAATGGCTAGCAGGAATATGAAAAAGTGCTCATCATCACTAAGCATCAGAGAAATGCAAATTAAAACCACAGTGAGATACCATCTCAGCTAGTCAGAATGACTATTATTAAAAAGTAAAAAAACAATAAATTTTGGTAAGAAAATAGAAGGAAATGCTTATACATTTTTGATGGGAATGTAAATTAGTGCAACCTCTATGGAAAACAGTATGGAGATTTTTCAAAGTTCTAAAAATAGAACTACCACTGAATTCAGCAATCTCCACTGTTGGTTATCTATGCAAAAGAAAAATTATTACATTAAAAATACCTACATTTATATGTTTACTGCAGTGCTATTCACAATAGCAAAGATATGGAATCGACTTAGATGTCCATCAGTAAATGACTGATAATGACAATGTGGTAATAGACCATGGAATACTACTCAGCCAATGTACAGAAGCAGGTCATGTCTTCTGAGGTAACATAATGTAGAGGCCATTATATTAAGTGAGACAACTCAGAAACAGAATATAAAATACTACATGTTCTCACTTATAAACGGGAGCGGAATAATGTGTACACGGGGACATGGTGGAGTAATAGACAGCTCAGACTCAGGAGGCAGAGGCAGGAGGACAATGAGGGGTGAAAAGTTGCTTGGTGAGTACAGTGTAAATTCTTCAGGAGATTCTTGCACTATAAGGCTGGTCTCTATGATTCACAATATACATGAAAAAGACTACACATATACCCTCTAAATCTATAAAAATAAAATAAAAAATACACGTACTAAAGTTAAAAAATAAACTGTAGGAGAAAAAGTGGGTAAATACAAAGAAATCATATCAGGCCAGTGCCTGTGGCTCAGTGAGTAGGATGCCGGTCCCAAATACTGAGGGTGGCGGGTTCAAACCCGGCACTGGCTGAATTGCAACAAAAAAATAGCCGAGCATCATGGTGGGTGTCTGTAGTCCCAGCTACTTGGGAGGCTAGGGCAAGAGAACCACTTAAGGCCAAGAGTTGGAGGTTGCTGTGAGCTGTAATGCCATGGACCCAGGGCAACATAGTGAGACACTATCTCTCTAAAAAGAAAAAATATATATTAATGAGCTGTGGGAAAACATCGAACAGCTTAATACATGTGTGACTGGAGTCCAAATAGAAGAAGTAGTGATAGAAAAAAATATTTGAAGCATAATTTCTGTTTGAAAAAAAAATGTTTAAAATGATGAACCCACAGATCTCAGAAGCTCAATGAACTTCAAGCAAAATAAGCATAAAAGAAACACTATAATCAAAATTTAAAGAGAAAAATCTTAAAATTAGTCAAGGTTGGAGAAGACAGAACACAATGTGCACAGACATTTCTCATCAGAAATGAGGCCAACTAAAGAGAATCACTTAACACCAAAAAGTGTTTGAGGTTGCTGTGAGCTGTGATGCCACAGCACTCTACTGAGGGCAACATAGTGAGACTCTGTCTCAAAAAAAGGAAAGAAAGAAAGAAAGAAAGAAAGAAAGAAAGAAAGAAAGAAAGAAAGAAAGAAAGAAAGAAAGAAAGGAAAAGAAAAGAAAAGAAAAGAAAAGAAAAGAAAAGAAAAGAAAAGAAAAGAAAAGAAAAGAAAAGAGAAAAAGAAAGGACACCAACTAGAAAGATAGTGGAAAGGGGTAGGGAGCCAAGTCTTCAACATGTGGAGGGATGTGGTGAAGGGGAAGCACCTCAGAATTTTATGCAACAGAGTATCTTTCAAAAACAAGGCTAAATAAGAACTAGTTCATGTGTCCATAGGACTGGATCATTATAAAACCTGTACTGCAAAGAACATGAAAGGAATTCCTGGAGGGAGAAGGGGAAATATAATAAACACAAACCTGGATCTACGAAAAGAACGATGAGTACTGGAACCAGCACACGTGTGAGTGGAATAATATCACTTATATTGTTCCAACTCGAAGGTCAGTTGGCACAAGTTAAAGCCTGTGTTGTAAACTATAGGATAATCACTGTCTCACTTCATTTGTGCTACTATAAAAAACACAGACTGGGCAATTTACAAATAATAGAAACTTTTCTCTTGTTGTTCTGGAGGTTAGATGGTCCAAGATCAAGGCTCCGGAAGGTTCAGTATCCTGTGAGGGTGTTCTCTGCTCCAAGGTGGTACCTAAGGGTGACTGAGGCTCCCTCCACTCTTTGAGCATTTGCTGTGTAGTGCCATGACCTCTGGAGACAGATTTTCCAGGTGTGAACTGCAGGGTACACATTCAGACCACAGCAACAGCTGAATCAACAGGGGCAACCAAAGCAAGTGCATCAGATACGTTGTGAAGGAGAAGAAACGACATTTACAGCTCCTCAATCTTGCATTAAAACCACGAAAGCCCATAGCTTTATTTCTAATTAGTATAGGGCTGCTTGCCATATATGAATTGGGAAATAACTAACCTGTCCATTAATGGAGTATCCGTTGAACATACTCACTCAATGGATGATTCCACAGTTCCCAAAATGCTAAAAGGACATGAATTTCTTTGCTACACACAGTTTTGGATTGGTCTCCAAGAATAAGAGCAAATTAATACAAATGTGTGGCTTGTCTAAAGTAAAGCCTATGTGAGGCCTGCCAATTAAGTTCACAAGCTCTGCCTAGAAAACTGCTACATAAACCCAGTGGCCGTCGAGGCCTCCACCAGGAGGTATGCCAGAGACCCCTGCCTGGTGCCAGACAGGTCAGAGCTTGCCACACCCTGCTGTCCCTCATGTTTGAATTTAAATGTGTTTTTCTCTCCTGTGGGTGGGTAGTCACCCATCTACTGGCATCATATTAACATTGAGTACACAGGATGCTTGCTTTTACATTCTCGCAATACTTAGGAAGACAGTCTCCAAATCCCTTCACATAAACACAAAAGACGTAAAGTCTCCTCTTTACCTCACAAATGCAATCAATGTGACCTAACTGTATGTACCCCTATATTAATATAAAATTTTTAAAAGGAAAAGTGCTGCATACCTTTGAATATCTCTAAGGTCCCCTTTGAGGTGCCCATGCCAGTGCCTAGTCAACCCTTCAGAGCAATTTTGAAATTCTTTTTCTGGAATGGCTATCAGAGCTGTTGTCGTATGGGGTCTGGCAATTAAGTTTATAAACTCATCCTATGGTGGACTAGGTGCTGGAGTCAGAGCACAGTTTCCCCAGGGGAAGACTTCAAAGGTGACCATAGTGATATTCTGCAGTGAGGAATGGAGCACCTTATCCAGGATGAGTTTGTGAACTTAACTGTACAAACTTGTACATACGTATTTATACTAAAAATTAAAAGAATAAGCCAAAATGTTTGGAGTAATTGTAAAACAAATTAGGGAAAAGTACAGAATACAAGTTAATCTTTCCTAAACAAAGGTCATTTCATAGATTTATCATGCAGCCATGTAAATACATAAAAATTACTATTACTGCATGTATTTTTAAATCAAGCTCTTAAAATCAAAACCAAATGAAACAAATGGTACATTTGATGCCAATGCCTGCAGTGGGATACTATTCCAAGTAACTTTAAAATGCAACAACTAGAATGAACAGTACAAGAGAGATACAAGCTGTAAGCAAAGGAATAAATTCTCTTCCCAGGCTGATAGCATCAAGAGTTTTTTTCACACTTTCTTCTAGGATGTTTTATCATTTGTGTCTTAAACATAAATCCATAAATCTTTTCCTCCATGAGAGTCAATTTTTGTCAGTGGTGACAGGTGCAGGTTGTTGCAGACTTACAGTCCACACCTGGCTGACCAGTTCTCCCAGTACCATTTACTAAACAGGGATTCTTTTCCCCAGTGTATGCTTTTCTTTGGTTTATCAAAGATCAGATGGTATACCTGGCTAGACACATCTCTCAGTTCTCTGTTCTATTCCATAGATCTATTTCTTTATTTTTGTGCAAGGGTCCATGTCATGTTTATTAGTATAGAATATAAATGTCTTAACATAATAATTAAGTAAACAAGATGAGGTATATATTAACCAGTGTAATGTAAGCATTCCTAATTCTATATGAAATCAGCACATTGTATCCCCAAAATGCATTAATGTGTACATGATCTGTGTGCTTATGATTTAATAAAATAAATTAAAATAGAATGGAAAACCTAGTACCAGTGTACTCAATACTAATATGAAAGCAATAGAAAAATAACTATACACCCACAGGAGAGAAAAATACAAGTAGATTCAAGTGGGGGGAGGGAGGAGAAGGGAGGGAAAAAAGAGGTGGGAGGGGCCTTGGTGAACTCTCACCTAATGTGCACAACGTAAGGGTGCACAGTGCACCCCCTGGGTGAGGAGCTCAACTACAACTTGACATTTACCTTAGAAACATAATCAATGTAACCTAATCGTTTGTACTCCCCTATTAATCTGAAATAAAAGTTAATAGAATTACCCAAAATATCTACAACTACCTCTTGTTAATGCTCACTTTGGTGGTGGCATTTATATCTATTCTCAGATATGGGGTAGAGAATCTCATGCTGTGAACCAGAATTTTCCACTGGAGTGGATAATGGCTGATGGTCATTGGTGATCTGTTTGAATAAGTTTACTCTATCTTATCCTGTGACTCTTAAATTTTCTTATTTTATCTTCTTTTTTCTTGTCATGGCATTTTTCCTTTATTGATGACTTTTTTAATTTTTCTCTTCTTTCTCAAAATATTTTTCCTCCTTTTGACTGGCAAGGAGGCTCATGACTGTAATCCTAGCACTGTGGGAGGCCAAGGCGGGTGGACTGCTTGAGCTCAGGAGTTTGAGACCAGCCTGAATAAGAGCAAAACCTGTCTCTACTAAAAATAGAAAAACTGGCCCCTTTTGGTGGCCAACCATGTAGTCCCAACTACTCAGGAGGCTGAGGCTAGAGGATCACTTGAGATTATTGTGAGCTATTACACCATGGCACTCTAGCCTGGGGCAACA
Organism: Otolemur garnettii; assembly: GCF_000181295.1. Lineage (NCBI taxonomy): Eukaryota > Metazoa > Chordata > Mammalia > Primates > Galagidae > Otolemur > Otolemur garnettii. The sequence continues at coordinate 12,157,384 of NW_003852440.1, read as the reverse complement.
GAGTGAGAGTCTATCTCAACATATACGTTTTTTCCTCCTTAGATTAGTAGCAATTGAGGTCAATTCATGATTGCTTTAGAATTTTTGCACACTTTTTAATTTAAATTATACCATTCATACTTTTCTCTTTTTTTCTAATACGATAAAGATCCCCTCACTTCTATTTGGAGATATTATTTTTTAAACTTTTATTTTGTCTTGTTTAATACTATCAAATTAGTCATTATTATATTATTTTTAAAATAAATTTTCTCCAATTTTCTGCTTTCTGAAGTATATTGATTATTTGCAACTGTAGATTTTGCATGTGTGAAGTTGAATGATCAAAGTAAGAAATACTCTAAATACAGATTTGTTTCTAAACAAGATTTTGGTTGCAATCCACTAAGAATGGTCCCAGTTGATGGAGTCCGCTTGCAGCCGGCCAGAGCCCTGCGTGTGGACCCGCGACACTGGACTCCGCCGGCCGCAGAGCTAGGTCCCGGCAGGTCCCCAAGAAGTAGAAGGAGGCGGATGGAGAGGGGGCCCCGGCAGCCAGCCACTGATCAGCAGTGATCTGTTAACAAGCAGAACAGCCCTTACATACATATTTTTAAATTTCTCCCATTTTTCCAAGAATATGTGGGTCTTACTTGGCTTCAGCTACCAGCAGAAGTACCGCAGACGGGGTGTCTGAAACAGAATTCCGTTTCTCACAGTCCGGAGGCTGGAGGTCTGAGGTGGTGGTGAGGGCGGGCTTGTCCTTCCCGAGGTCTCTGTCCTTGGTCACAGGCGGCGGTCTTCTCCCCTGACCCGACAGTCTTCCCTGTGTGTGTCTGTGTCCTAATTTTCTCTTTTTTAAACAATGCTAGGCCTCATTGTAACAGAATCACCTTGTAATTACTCCGTCTGCAAACGCAGTTGAATTGTGTGGATGAAGCCTTCAACAAATGAATTTCAAGACACAATTCAGCCCCCAGAGATGCTCATCAGCCTTACCGAGGTAGGTAGCTGGCTAAGTCCGGCAAGCTTATATAAATTAGAGCAGCCAGGATCCCAACTAAGCTCTCTTTGTCAGCACAATCCATGTTTGTACAACAAAAACTGCCTCTCTGATAGGACTCTAGTACGTTACAAGATCGCAGCATCGTTCCAGGGCGGACTGCATTATTTGAACACGTGATCATCTAAATGTCTCATCGTCTCTGTTACACTCTGAAGCAAAAATAGATTGTATTACTTCAAACGGCATAAACATCACTAAAATAAATATATAATAAAGGCAGAAAAAATCCCCAATATTCATTCTGTGGAAAGGATTATTGTGTAGCTATTTCATTTTCATATATGAAGTATAAGTTTATACATATTTATGTGGCAAGACAGAGATAAATTTGTTTTGAGAGACCAGATTTATCTGAAATGAACATGGTTTACATTTATGGTTATGGTTTATTGCTGCTAAGTATTGCTTAGATGTGTTCTTATTTTTATTGATCAAGCATATATACATTTACTTTCCTCATTCAATAATTTTTACACAGCCATTTTTCATGTGTTAACTCACTTATGGGCAAGCCTCCCTACCAGTCAGATCTGAACATGCTGGGCTCCCTACTGAAACCTGCCACACTTGCCACGACAGGTAAGAACTGGATTTAGTGTTTCTCCTTTACTGTAATTTCCACGGCTGCAGGCTTGCTCACTATGCAGTCTGGGACAGCAGTATTTCCTCTGACTATATATCTGTATATTTAATAGGTGACAATTGCACAGTTTGGAAGTACACCAAAGTTATTTTACATCCCCAAATGAAGGACTCACATCAGATTTCATTCATTTTGATACTTTCATTATAAAACTCATAAAATAATAGTACTGAGAACACAAGTTGCTTAGGACACTGAATTAAGGATAAAAATTTAAAAAACCACAATGACATTTTTACAGAAACTTCTACTTACAACAGATGTGGACTTATATAACAGGAAATCATCTTTTAATAAAACTATTGCTATCTCAAAAATATAAAATAATGGTCCCTTATTAAGTTGACAATGGTGGTGATAAGATAAATTAAGATGGTGAGAAAATACAGGTCAAAGCTAAGTTTGAAAGATAAGATGATTTCCCATGTGCTTCTGTTCTTGCTGGCAGGGTTTTTGTTTGTCCCTGAGGAAACTGTAAAGAGTTAGATGTTTTCCCTCTGAGTTGCCAAGGAACAATTAAGGATATATGAACATGGATCAGCAATCTGTTGAGTCAATATATTGAACTTCAAGGTCTTAATGGGAGAAATCCAATGTTGTTTATACTTTATATGTGCCAGATATTTCCATTTGAGACATGAGCTCTTAAATTCAGATAAGACTGCTGTTTATGAATGTTTTGGGCTTCGTACATAATAAGTGCTTGTACATCTTAAAGAATTACATGATTACAATTCAGTTCCTTTTAAAAATGAGTTTTTCTACTAACAGTTTTCACATATTTTATTTAGAATAAATGAGAGATGAGAGTGTAAATATTATTTCCAAAAGCTTATTAGATTACTGAACCCAATGTATGTATACCTGTATTTCTCTTTAATTGTATGTGAAATTTCACTATAAGTCTCTTTTTTTTTAAACTCTCTTAACATATCTTGCACAATACTTGGTGTGCTGGTGTATATTTACCCTTTATGCACTTTATATAAAGGTATTTTAAGAATTATGTAGTATGAGGCAAGACTTCTAAATATCTTCTGAACATTTTTAAGTGAATTCTGTCAATTGTGGACATTTAATGTGCTTCACAGTGAAAAATAAAATACTTACATAGCAGAGCATTTCCTTCATAATCTATTTTTACAGATTTAACAAATGAATGAACAACCTACCTAAGATGTCTCACCCCAACAAAATCTTCACAAGAAACTGTGGGTCTCCAGCCACTAGCTGAGTGCTATTTTCTGCTACCGGGAGACTCCTCTGACCCACTGCCAGTTTGGAGGACAATCTGTAGACCCCACATAAGCATTACAGTAGGTGATGTGATTATGACCTATTCGCTGGGGATAAATAGATTTCTCAGTGGTCTTAGATGATCTTCTGAGTAGGCCTAGAAGACAAATACCCCTAGATGGTCATGTCATTTTAGTGTGAATCAACCAAGTCACCATGACCCACAGATGAGATGAGTGACAGGAAGAAACAATATCCACTGGAATTCTTACAGATATCAAAAAGTCTTTGTGGTAAATAGAACAGCAACTGTACACTCAGTGCAAATGCCCATTGTCCCTGGTGGTGACAGTGGCTGGGGAATGTAACTAGGAAGCCAGAAGTCTCAACAGCAGTCCTGCCACTAAGCCAAATGCTGGTTTTAAGGAGGCTCTCAATTATCCACCTGCTGGTGTTCACTCCCTTGTAAGCACAAAGGAACACAGGGAAATGAAAATGAGAGAGGTCAGAGCTCCAAGACTGAACTATGCTGGAAGGTGACAGGGATGACCATGTAGGTCTGACTTATAACATTTCAGGAGCTGAAGACCAAGGTAGTTAGTCACTTACACCACCTCCCAGTACCCAGTTACTGATAAATAGATTACGTTTAGCAGAACAAGTATTCACCTTAGCCACCTTTCCCAAACTCTTTATGTTTTGTTTACTTTGCTAAATATTTATCAAAGGACAAATTGAAAGATACTGTTTCCCTTTCAGAAGAGTGAAGTAAGAGCTCATGCATGTTCCAAAAGTTGCCAGTTTCACACAAATGTTCTCTTATGGCATTCAATAATAGAAATACATTTATTATTAATTTAACACATTGATTTTTCTTTGTAAATGGTATTTCACCATATAATATTGCTTATTTTGTAGGCTGTGTCATAGTCCAGCCTCAGATTTAAAGTATGCTATATATAAGCTTATAGTTGTTGCTATGAGCGCAATTCTGATGTTAGCTACATCCTTGGAAAGGATATAAGTGTTTGTCACTTTAGCCATTCTTTAAGAAATGAGGTCAAACTGAACTTTTAAAAGACATTCAATAAAATAAAGCATAAATTGGAATTAAAAAGACTATGTTCCAGATATATTCATACTTTTTCCAGGAACAGTAAAAGGAAATATATTAACTGGTTTGGCATTTATACATTAATATACTTATTTCCATAATGGGACTGTGTTCCAATCACAGACACGTATTAGGAAAGTCTGCTGAGAGTGTCTTGTCTTGGGAAATGTCATGTCCACCTTTGAGTCATGTTTTACCATAATGTTTAATTTTATGTGTGGAGATTAGGGAAACGATATCAGGACACTAAGGAATATGAAGGCCAAAACAATAAACAGAAAGATAAAACCCATTGTATATTTTATTTTGACTTTTAAAAATTACTGCAACAACTTCCAGCTTCTATTTGGGAGATGATGTAGAAATCTGGGAAACATGCCTTCTTCATTAAAATTTTTTTTTAAAAAAATGAATAGCATTCAAATTTGTCACTTTCTGAATCCATCACAGAGCTGAGGTTGCATGGACACTAAAAAATAAAGGAAATAAAGGAAAAAGAGCTGCCTTCTAACAGACTTGGGTCATGAGCTGTGGCTGACCTGTAGCCTAAAAAGAAGACAGGGAAGGCAACTGTCCACAGGTAAGAAGAACCTCCTTAGAGCTGTTGGTAGATCCCTAAAGACCAAGTGTAGCTTGGAACCATACATCCTGTAGTAGCCACAGAGACAAGGGAAGTGTGCTTGCTTCTGTAAAGACTTCTTCCTGAACCAGCCCCAAGAGATAGATGTAGAGTTGATTTAACTAAGATTATGGGATTTGGATAGCCACTGTCATGGAATAAGACATATGGCTCTTTGGGGGGAGGTGTACACTTTGCATTTAAAAATAAATGTGAATCCTCAGGGAATAAGAAATGCTTCTACAGTGGCTCTCAGTTATCCACCTCCCAGTGTTTACTTTCTGTGTCATCTCCTACCCTTTGGTGTGGGCTAAGTCTGGTGATTGTTTTTGATGATTAGAATACAGTAAAAGTGATGGAATGTTGATTCTAAGATTAGATTATAAATGAATATTATGTCTGTCCTGTTTGCTGGCACTTTCTCAGTCTATGGCTCTTTTCCTGTCTTTGTTCTGAAGAAAAAGCTGGAGAGACCCACATGACAAAGGGGGTGATGGCAGCCACTGGTCACCTGCCTACCAGGAACTCTGTGGTGGCTCCATTCCAGTTGAGCCTTCAGATAAAACTGCAGCCCCAGACAGAATCTGATTGCTCACCGTGAGAGGCCCTGAATCTCACCCACAGACATGGTAAGATAATGAGTGTAGTATATTAAGCTGCTAACATTTTGGTTATTTATAATGGAGCAGCAGATAAAATACAGATTGAAACGGCAAGGCCAGAGACCTAAGAAGGACTCCTGCAGTGACCACTGCCATACAGTGAAACTCAAGACCTACAGGACCCTTCTTCCCTGAAAATTAAAAGCTTTAAGTCACCAGGGGAAGAGTGGCAGACACTATACCCCTCAGTACACACAAAACAAAGAAAAATTAAGGTGGGGAAAGAGAAAAGAACAAACTATCTTACCTAGAAGACATTGGAAAGCTAAAAAAAAAAAGCAAAGCCAAAATACACAACTGCCAACTGCTTAAAAATAGATGAAAAATAAATATCTTATCAGGTGAACCAAAAACTAAAAGAATTTATTACCAGCAGACTGGCCATATAAGCAAGATTAAAGGATATCTTTTAGGGAGAAACTGGAACAGATAGAAACTGAGATTTACACAAAAGACATGAAAACTTTTGAAAAATAAAGTATAGGTAAATATAAAAATTATTGCCTTATTTTAAATCACTTAAAATATGATGGCCTAAAGCAAAAATAGTAGCCAACTTAAAGGAGCATAAATAGATAGATAGAGGAATTGGGAACTTACAGCAGTGAGATTCTTATCCCATGTCTGAAGCAGCATAATATTCTTTTAAGGTCCACAATGATTCTTTAATGTGTATATTATAAATCCTAAGGTAATAATTAAAAACTCTGAAATTAAGAAACATTAATAATAAATGAACGAGTAGTAGAGATGAAATTTAATCCTAAAAATTAATCCAAAAGCAAGCAAAAAAGAGAAAATTTAGAGTTTAAACAATACACCAAATAGCATGATATTAAATGTTTTAGCCAATAAACAAAACTTCTCCAAAATAGAATGATGCAAATTTACCAACTTAAAAAGAGAAATTTCCATAACCCAACTAAATGTTAAGAAAAATCCACTTTTAAAAATGAAAACATAAACAAGCTAAAAGGATGCAAAAATGTACCATACAAATGCTAACCATGAGATAGTAGCTATATTGAGATAGAACAGACTTTAGAATAGAAAAGTTATAAAGGATAAAGAGGGACAGGACCCAATGATAATGAGATCAGCTCACTCAGGCACCATGATGCTTAATGCACCTTACAGCACAACTGCATGGTATGTGATAGAACTGAAAAGAGAGATGGACCATTTCCCTGATATATAGAATACATCATGCCACATGTGATCTACTCTAGGAATGCCAGGTTGGTATTGATGAAAAGATATCCATGTTGACCAGTGAAGAATAATGTAGAGTCCAGACATAGACGGACACATTCAAGTACGGCTAATTGGTTTTCAGCAAACATGCAAGGACAAGTCAATGAGGAAAAGATAGTTTTTCAACAAATAAATGTGAACATTTGAACATCCATATGCAAAATAATAAACTTTGATTCAGACCTCACATATAATACAAAAATTAGCTGAAAATGAACCGTACACCTAAATGTAAAACTTAAACTTATAAAATTTCTACAGGAAAATAGAAGAAAATCTTTTTCCCTTGGGTTAGATAAGAACTTCTTAGTTACAATACCAAAAGTATGATCCTTGAAATAAAACAGTGAAAAACTGTGAATTTTATTAAATTATGATATTATGATCTTTAAAAGGTAATTATTAAAAATAGAAAACATAAAAACTAAGAGAAAATATATGCAAACACATTTCTGGTAACATGTTTCTATTCACAATAAACAAAAACTCACGACTCAGTTGCAAAAGATTAGTAGTTACTTCACGTGGGTCAGAGAGCTGACTGTAGGAGGCCAGTAGGGGATTTATTTGGTGATGGGGTTCGTTACAATTTCATTGTGGAGGTAGCTACATGTCTTCATGCCTTATCAAAACATAGAACTATATACTGAAAATGGTTACATTTTACCACATGTAAATTATATCTCAAAAAACTTAACTGCAAAAATTAAAAGAAAATAAGACTACTGCCAAATGAACAATCAAAGGAACCTTTAAAATGTATTATTAAGTTTTTGCTAATAAGATAAAGAAGGGATGTCTTGTTACATGTGTTTCTGGATCACTTTCCCCTATTATCACTCTGTGGATTGTGCTAATCTATTGCAAATAGTGGTGTTCAAAATGCAATTATTTCTAGCAAAGAATTATAATTAGTATTTTCTGCTCTTATGTATCATTCCTAATGCAATAAAAAATAAAAACAGGATTTTGAAATCAGGCTCATATTATTTTAAGTTTCCATTCTTACTCTTTTTCACTCTTATGGTTTGAATAAGTAATTTAGGTCCTACCTGTGAGAAGGTACATCTGTATTTACATCCTATGTTATCTGTGAATAGTTACTGTGATAAAACATGGGTGCCACCCTATCATACATTGGCAATTAAGGACAGTTCTGATCTCTCAGAAAAAGGGCTTAATGATTTGGCTTTTTACATGGTGGTCTTCTCTAATTCTACTATTCCTACCCCAGCCTGGTCTTTTGTTATAAGTTGAAAAAAAGAAAGAATATGGAAAGAGAAGACTTAGTCTATATGAGGTAGAAAGTAATCATTTCTCTGACTCTTGTATTTTATACATTTAAAAAATAGTATAATATTTATTATATAAAATTAAGTGAAAATTAAAAAGTATAATGTTTGGTAAAACAACTTTTAAAATATGTAATGCTAGTTGATGATTTGTTATTGCTATTTTAATCAAATCAATATAAGAATGTAAATAACATATTAACAAAAAGACCATAACAAATAAACTCTTTTATTAATTTATTTAAAACTTAAGCTTTTTATGTAATTTCTTCAAAAAAACAGAAATAAGTGGTATCCAAAATGAAGATATATTAGCATTAATATTCAAAGTTAAATTTCTGTTCAGTGTTCTCCAGTTAATAGTAACTTCAGCATTTGTAGATGCTAGGAGATTTATGCACATCTAATAAAAGAACATTAAGAGTGAATATATATGTGTGTAACCTAAAAATAAAAGAGTCATTATAACCTCTTTTCCCAATATGTTCATGAAAATCCAAATCTTAGTCTCAGATTTTATTCAATAAATGAACTAACCAAGATGGTAAAAGTTGATGAGTCGTTTCGATGACAAAGACATGATTATATATAGTGATTAACTTAAAAGAATCATGACAGGTGGAAAATAGGCCCAATCATTCATGCCAGTCAGGGTTATTTCTCTAATAGAAACATTAAGAAAGATTTATATTTATTTTTTTCCCAGGATGAGCTCAGAACAGGGAAAATGATTCAGTGTGAAGATTAAAAGCAAAGGAGGCAACGAAGGGAAACTAAATAAGCAGGTCCAGAGAGGTAAACAAAGCAAACAGCCCCTTTCATTCTGTGGTTATTTAGATCCCTGATAGATTCACCTAGATTCAAATTTACAGGGAAGGGGCCCATAATTCCAGACTCTGAAAAAACTGTTAGAGCTGACAAATGAGCATATCAAATTGCCACACACCAGATTGATATAAAAATTGGTTGTATTTCTATCAACAGCAAATAAATTAAGAGAACAAGTCCATTTAAAATAGCAACAAAAGGAATACAATACTTAGGAATACATTTAACCAAATGAGTGTAAATTTTACCAGATGAAAACTACAAAACATTGCTGAAATAAATCAAAGATAAACTAAATAAATGGAAAAGCATCTATATTCATGGATTAGAAGACAGTATTGGTAAGATGATAATACTTCTGAGATTCAAAACAACTTCTACCACAATTCTAACTGCCACTTTGAAGAAATTGATAACTTGATTATCAAAACTGTGTGAGAAAGTAAGGGGCCCAGAATAGTTCAAAGAGTATTGAATAAAAAAGTTAAAGACACAGATGGAGGACCCAGACTGTCCAGCTTTCAAAATGTAATACAGAATAGTGAGATAAATGCAGTGTGACAGTGATACAATAACAGATATACAGAGCAACAAAATAGATAAGAGTTCAAAGACAAACTATATAGCTATAACTTTGACAAGTTTGCCAAGACCATTCAGTGGAAAAAGAATCATCTTTTCAACCAATGTTGCTGGGAAAACTGGATGTCTACAGGCAAAGGAATGAATGTGGACCTCTACTTACATTGTATAGAAAAACTAATTCACAATGGATGGAAGGCCCAACTGTGAAAGCTAAAACTATAAAACTTCAGAATACACAAGTGTAAGTCATCATGACCCAGACCAGGCAATGATTTATCAGATATGACAACAAAAGCGTAAGCAATTAAAAAAGAAAAAATAAATTAGTCTTTATCAGCTCTGAAATCTTTTCTCATGTCAATGAATACTATCAAGAAATCGAAAAAAATGCCCATGGAAAAGACAAAGAATGATTACAACTCAACATCAAAAGATGAGTACATAATTATAACTTTGAATATTAATTCTAATACTTTACTTTTTGAAATTTTTGTCTGGGGCTGGGTTTGAAACCACCACCTCTGGCATATGAAGCCAGCGCCTTACTCCTTTGAGCCACAGGCACCACCACTGAATATTAATTCTAATATATCCTCTGAACATAAAAGACTAGTGCAAAGAATAGCAATGTAGAGATTTGCAATTATTTTTTCCTTCCGTTTTAATTTTGTTTCTTTACCAAATTCTAATAACTGGAAGAATTTTCTCCAAAACTTTTTTCCTTCTCTAGCAGATATCCTCAGCATCAATTAGTTTAATAATAAGCCACTATAAAACACCTAAATTAACCAATCTACATCTTCCTCTACAAGTTCAACTGTTTTTAGATGAATGTATGATGAGAAATTCAATGTTAATAATTTTGGATTTTCTTATCACAAAAAATAAAATGAAGGACCTCAACCAACAGAACAGTTTGTCAGCCTGTTTGAATCTATTTATCTCCACTGGAATGTCCTTTAGAACATGCAAAAGGTAATAAAATGTATCTTCCATGCTAACATGTATAGTAAGAACTTCTGTAATTGTATATATGCCTTTGATGTATTTTCCCCTCAAGATTATCAACTGTGTTTGACAAGTAAATATTAAGTTAATCTGTTAACAATTGAAATTTTTGGTTATAAACATTATAATAAGAGTTTTTCCAAACAGAAAACATGTATAACAGTATTAAAATATGAACAAACAAATGCTCTGTATCTACTTTAATAAATGGTTATTCTTTTTTGCCAAAACACAATAAATTGGGGAAATAATTTGAATAGATACTTCTCCGAAGAAGATTTGAAAGTATACCATGCACACAGAAAAGATGCTCCATGTTACTGGTCATTAATCAACTGGAAATAAAAACCTCTGTGAGATACCAGTTCACAGCCAATAGGATGTTTTTCTTTTTAATAAAAGAGAAGAACAAATGTTGGGAGAATATGAAGAAATTAAAAGTCTCATACATTGTTGGTAGTAATGTAAAATGGTTCAGCAGCTGTGGAAAACAATTTAGTGGTTAATCAAAAAGGTAAACCTCTAGTTACACCACAGTCCAGCAATCCCACCCCTAGGTACAAACTGTAGAGGACCAAAAACATGTGTGTCCCGTAACAGGTACATGATTGTTCACTGCAGTGTTTTAAATAACAGCCAACAAGGGGAAACAGTTCACGTGTTCTCAGTTGATAAATGGATAAACAAAATGCAGTACATCCATGAGGGGACTAATAATCATTAAAAAAAAAAAAGAAGAAACACCAGTACATACTATACCATGCATGAACCTCGAAACTTTACATTAAATGAAAAAAACTGATAAATAAGGCCAAGTATCACATGAGGTCATTGATCTAAAATGTGCAGAATAGGCAGAACCATAAGGACAGAAAACAGACAACAGGGACAGGGGGTAGGAGCAGTCAGCAAGGAGCAGACAACAGGGACAGAGAGCAGTCAGCAGGGACAGGGAACAGGGAGCAGTCAGTAGGGACAGGGAGCAGGGAGCAGTCAGCAGGAAGCAGACAACAGGAGCAGGGAGCAGTCAGCAGGGAGCAGACAACAGGGACAGGGAACAGGGAGCAGTCAGCAGGGACAGGGAGCAGGGAGCAGTCAGTAGGGACAGGGAGCAGGGAGCAGTCAGCAGGAAGCAGACAACAGGAGCAGGGAGCAGTCAGCAGGGAGCAGACAACAGGGGCAGGGAGCAGTCAGTAGGGACAGGGAACAGGGAGCAGTCAGCAGGAAACAGACAATAGAGACAGGGAGCAGTGAGCAGGGACAGGGAATAGGGAGCAGTCAGCAGGCACAGGGAGCAGGGAGCAGTCAGTAGGGATAGGGAACAGGGAGCAGGGAGCAGTCATCAGGGACAGGAAACAGAGACAGAGAGCAGGGAGCAATCAGCAGGGACAGGAAACAGAGACAGAGAGCAGGGAGCAATCAGCAGGGACAGGGAATAGGGAGCCGTCAGCAGGGACCAGACAGCAGGGACAGGGAGCAGGAAGCAGTCAGCAGGGACAGAGAGCAAGGAGCAGTTAGCAGGGATAGGGAGCAATTAGTAGGGAGCAGGGAGCAGACAACAGGGATAGGGAACATGGAACAGTCAACAGGCCCAGGGAGCCGTTAGCAGGGGGCAGAGAATAGTCAGCAGGCCCAGGAAACAGTTAGCAGGGGGCAGAGAATAGTCAGCAGGGACAGGGAGCAGTTAGCAGGGACAGGGACCTGGGAGCAGGCAGCAGTCAGAAGGGACAGGGAGCAGTTAGCAGGGACAGGGAGCCAGGAGCAGTCATTAGAGACAGGGAACAGGAAGCAGTCAGCAAGGAAAAGCCAGCAGGGCCAGGGAGCAGGGTCTCAGTGAGAACAGGAAGGGCCCCTCATGGGCACTGAGCCCATTACCTTCATCACTTCTGGGGTGATGAAAGTGGTCTGGAATTAGCCATGAATGTAATAAAACCCACTGTATCATACACTTTGAAAAGGTGATAGTTATAGTATGTAAGTTTAAAAACACGTGAAATTCAGAACAACTGAGTGATTCTGAAGTCTGTCCACTTCATTGTAGTTCAGAGATTTTTGGAGGTTTGTGAACACACAGCAAACACACTTCTGAGAAGTGGGGTTTCTAAGATTCTGAGGCCCATCTAGCTTGATTGAATCCCTCTTTATGCCCTAAAAAGCATGGAGCAATTGAAAAGAATAAACAAAAAGAGAGAGAGAAAGGGAAAGTCACTATCAGCTTCCTTCTGTAGAGATATTAACTTGTTAAATTTGTGTCCCACCCTATCCAAATGGATCTGTTAAAGTGCTAACGCCCAACTGATGAAATTCAAAGGTGGTGGGTAATTAGGTTTAGATGAAGTCTCTAGTCTGAGGCCCCCATGATGGTATCAGCTCCCTTATTAAAAGAAGAACAGACAGTAGGGATTCCTCTTTCCCACACATGAGGGTACAAGGAAGGCAGCCAACTGCATTCCAGAATGAGGACCCCTAATACAAACAAACAAACTGACACCCTCGGCTTCCACAGCTGTGGGAAATAAATGTCTGTGGCTTAAGTCACTCAGTCTGAGGTGTTTCTCTATAGCAGCCCAGCCTGAGTAAGACAGTCCAGGTCATCCTTTGTCATAAATCTTGATTCGGTTAGGTGGCCTAACTGAAGATCGTCAATGGTCATCTCTCTCTCAGGCACACACACAGCCCTCACAAATACATCAGCATACCACACCTGCAGCCTAATCTCTCCGTCTTTACGAGCGCTGAATTTAGGGTAAACCATTCTCTCTCATACCACTAAAGGTAGAATGAAACTGTAACAACGGATGAGTTTTACTTTTTTGAGCTACCATATTAGATAAGCACCAAGGCCTGCCCTACAAATTTGTGTGTTGACTTACTTCATTTTCAGGTCTTCCAGAAACCAGCTCTCAGATACACATTGAAGTGTAAGTACATGAGTAGGAGGTGGAGGCATAGGAAGCTGAGGTAAGGAAGGGGGAGAGCTGCCGGGAGCTGCCAGGAGCTGCCGAGAGTGCGAACTGCGGCCTGTCGGCCCTGCTGGGACCCCAAGCAGGGAGTCGGGGGATTCAGTTGAGAGCAAACGAAGTTTGGATCATTATTCTCCATCTCTCCATCTCTCATTGGCTGTGGGCTACTTCCAGGAACATAAATCATTACAGTCTAGCTTTTGTGTACGGAAAGAAAAAGAAAAGCACGTGGCCCTGCAGGTATTCTCCGCTGCAGCCCGCAGGGGAGCAAGGTGTGTCCCTAGGTGCCCGGCGGGCACGCCCGCGCCTGCGCAGTGGGGCTTCTATGGGTTTGTGCACGTCCAGGGTTCCCCGCCAAAATGGAAAGCCCATCAGAGAGCAAGTTCAATACTTACACTGAAATGCAGCAGGGAGCCGGATGAAAGTATCTGTGAAGATTCGAGTTATATTAGTCGTCTAGGTGATGTTTGATTAAGTACCTTCTTTCACTCATAAAGATGTCTCATTTAAAAAAAAATTAAAGAATCATGTAGTATAAAAATGAAAGTATGAACTACAATCAAGTATGGGACATTACATATATAGACCATATCTGAGACCTGACAATTAAGTTCTGGAACTCATCCTTGAAAAAGAGCTTCAGACCTCACTGCTTCAAAGCACTTTTTCTTTTTTTTTTTTTTTATTAAATGATAACTATGTACATTAATGCAATTCTGGGCTACAGTGTGGTGTTTTCACATACAATTTGAAATATTTTCATCAAACTGGTTAACATAGCCTTTATGTCATTTTCTTAGTTATTGTGTTAAGACGTTCATATTCTACTCTTAGAAAGATTCACTTGTACCCTTGTAAGATAAACCATAGAAGTTATCCCTCCAATCACCCTCCCTCCACCCAGTACCCCCTCTCCTCTCCCTCCTCCTCCCCATATTCTTAGGTTGTTGTTAGGTTATAGATTTCATATGAAAGCTATAAATTAATTTCATAATAGTCTGTGTACACTGGAAGAAAAGTATCAAAGCACTTTTTCTAAGATGATTGTGCAAACTTACTTGTCAGAACTTGTAGGATGACAGCTCTAATGGCCATTCCAGAAAAAGAGCTCCAAAATTGCTTCAAGAGTGGGCTAAGCTGGGCGTCAGTGCACAGCTTCCCAAGGGGAGGACTTCCAAGGTGACCATAGTGATGGTCAGCAGTGAGGTAAGGTAGAACTTCTCCAAGGATGAGTTTGAAAACATAATTGTCCAACTTTATAGGTCAGCATGAACAAAAAAATGAAGTCATCAGAGCAATTCATACATTTAACTTACCAGACTTTTGTGCATCCAGGGTCCTCTCTGGAGAATACAAGTACTTTTTCCTCACTTACCACAAGACTCATGGCTGACACACCCATAACAGGAGAAAGATTCATAAGAGAAAAAAAATAAAAAGGCATGTTTACCTAACACTGTATTTTACACCATACGGGAGTCTTCAGAAATGCAGACCCAAGGCAGTGCCTAAACCTTTGCATGTTTCATGTTAGTTTTGATTAGATAGTCATGGAGGAGATGACTGACCAGAACAACATGAGTAAATTTTAATAAATGGGAAAAATTTACCAAGGCATCTTGTTCAGAGTCTTCTCCGTGTGCTTGTCTCTGCAGTGATGAGCAATCTCCTTTCCTCCAGTCCGCGGGAGGTTGTCTCTGGAATGCAGTTTTTACTTTCTGCATCAGGAGAGCAGGGATGGGGGGAAGATAATAGTGACCTCCCTGTATCTGCTGTCTTCTCAAACACTGGTGGGCTGTATTTGGGGCAGTGTGTCCCAATTACCATCTCCATACAGAAGAAAAAGGTTTTGCTGCAAAGAAAGTATTCAGTTTATTAACCAAAGGACTTCAGCAGCTTAATCTGCAGTAACTAACCATGCCTCCTCCCCCTCTGGGCATGGCAGCTGATGGTAACTGTTGGGTGGAGGCCAGCCGGGCTGTGGGACTGGCTCCCGCCCATGCACGGGTGGGCATTGCTGGGCCTGGCACACAGGCAGTTTGGCTCATGCCTTCCGACGATGAACTGAAGCCTTAGACTCCTCCTAAACCATTAGCCCTTTCTTTCAGTAGCCACAAATGAAACTAATTCTTCAGATTTCACTTTTAACTTATCAATTTTTCTATAGAAAACACTGTATTTTCATTTTTAACATATTGATTTTGTGAATAAATGACCTTATTAATAATAGAATTATTACTTTATCCAAATGAACCTAGGCTATAAGAAACATTTATTTAAGCCAGAATAATTACCCTTCAATTTATTCATTATTTTTATTTCCTAGAACTTTCTCCTTTTTTTTATTTTTTATTTCCATTTAATGAATTCACTATGTTTCCCTTCTGACTGAAAGCTTGGATAGTCAACAGATTGTATCGACTGGAAGGAAATAATTTAGGCCACTTTGAACTTTAAAAAAAAAAGGTAACGGCTCGGCGCCTATAGCTCAACAGGCTAAGGCGCCAGCCACGTACACCTAAGGTGGCGGGTTCGAATCCCCAGCCCAGACCCGCCAAACAGTGATGGCTGCAACCAAAAAAAAAAAAAATAGCCGGGCATTGTGGTGGGCGCCTGTGGTCCCAGCTACTTGGGAGGCGGAGGCAGGAGACTCGCTTGAGCCCAGGAGTTGGAGGTTGCTGTGAGCTGTAATGCCACGACACTCTACCCAGGGGGACAGCTTGAGGCTCTGTCTCAAATAAAATAAAATAAATAAATTATAAAAAAAAAAAAAAGTAACAATCGTGAATTGGATGAAGCAATTTCATTAGAAGGAAACCTGACGTCTTGCTTTCTTACTAATTTACACATAGGCAAGTCTATAACATTGATTTTTTAAATGTCCTTGGAATATCCAAGTTAGCAAAAGAGAAGGGGAAGGTGGTTGGTATTGGAGCTCCGCTAAGTGGCGGGGAGGACAGTGGGAGCGGGGCAATCTCATGAACAGCAGGATGAAGAAACAGTGCCTCCCTCTGCTGCTGGGCTGGGAGGGAAAGGCCAGCGTCGAAGTTGCAAGATATCCTGATCCAGCAGGTCTTCTTGCCATTAAAGATGTCCCAAGCAAAGGTACTGTGGTTTCCTGGGGTCAAGGGAAGGGCCACAGCAGGGCTAAGTGTGTAAAGTACCGGTGCCGAGTAGAGGGTGGCAAAGTATCTTCAAAGTTCCCCTTCCTCACCCCCTTGGGACATCTCTACAGTGGCACCTGAAGAGGATTTTTGCCCAAAACCTAAGAGAATGTGATCTAGGGGGGAAGGTGAGTAAGCAGAGAGCAGGACCAGCCGGTCTGGAGCCCATGCCCACAGTGTCCCAGTGCCTGCCCTGGTGTGGGAGGGCGGCTTGCCATTGCTGGGTGAAGCCTTTGGCCACCTGTGCTGAGGCCTGGAAAATTGCACATATACTTGTAACCGGGAGCCAGACTTGGGTGCAGACTGCTTTTCAAATAGCTCTTGATGTCTATTTGAGTACTCACTAAGGTCTTGTGAATAATACCCCACATAATTGTTTTTATGTCTTATATTATTAATAATGTGTTATGATTTCATTTTCTCCAGTTGTGAATATTAAGCCAGTGAAACACAGAAAAGTAATAGCTCTCTGTATCCATATGCTCACTTAGAATATTTGAATGAACTTTAAATGTTCTGCAGGTTTATTAATGGGAAAATGTGGAAATAGGTATTTGGGCAATTTGGCCTCACTTAGACACAGGAAAATCAATGCTGCTATAAATATTATCATCTTGAATTCAGAGGCAGTAGGAATTGGATACCACTAAGTTTGTGAGACAGTTCCATATGAGCTATGTGACCCCCAACTTCAGTGCATGTTATGAGAACAAGTGGGTCCCCCTCCACTTGAACTGGCATGATGCCAGAACATAGAGATGAGAAAGAGATGACCCTAGGGATGAGGAGATTCAGAGGTGGAATGAAACCTCAGTTGGGACACACCTTCCCCTCACATCTGCACCCCTCCACTGGAGACTTGTCCCTCCATCCTGGAGACCCCATTCTAGTAGCTTCACAGTCCCACAAGGAGGGGTTCATGCCTGGTAGATAAACTTTGAGAAATGATTTTACAGGTGTTTATTTTGCGAAGGGGTAGGTAGTTCATCAGACTGATGGCCAATCAGACCACCTGGGTGGGAGAGGGGACCAGGGCTCTAATGAGACAGAAGAGGGTTGTCCTGGACAGTAAACAATCCCAGAAGGGTCCTAGTTTCCTGGGGCTTGAAACTTCTATACTTTGCTGGTCCTCTTAAGAAGATGAAAACCATAAACATGAAATTGTGTGCACAGACTTGAAAGGAGTCCTTGCCCACAGGAAGGGCTGATATGGGTTATGCTGTTTTAACTCCATGCTACACCTGATCCCAAAACATAAGAGCTACAACCGAGCTTTGACTCTTGACTATGAAATGGCTTGTATATCACCCTTAACTCTCCAATCCAAACTACCTTTCTCAAAATTGCACATACACGTGAAATACCAGCAACACAAACCAAGGTGTGCAGTGGGAAGAGTTTTTAAATTGACATTTGTCTTCACTGCAAAAGAGAAAGAGCAACCGGCATGGTTGTGATTGAACTTCCTCCCTCCTGTGTACAGGCACAGGGGATGCTTTCCACACTAACTCTCCAAGGCATCACCAGAACCTGGAGGGTTCATTTTCCCTTCCAGACAGATGACAATATTAAAGCTGGAAGATGTGAAGTGTCTTAAGGGAAGAAGCGAAAGTTAGATTCTGACTCAAAAGCAGCAACCTCAGTGCAAGTCACGGGGAAGCAGGGTCTTTCAGGAAGGAGACCCCTGGTAAGATCTTGTCAACTTCAAATCCTGGAAAACAACGTGAGAAAGGAAGTCCAGCAACCATGAGGGAGGTTGGGAAAACTGACTCTCATGTTTCCTGAAAAATCATCTCATTCATGGTCAGTGGACTTAATTAGAATGTGGGCTAGGCCCCTTGGTTCCTTCCCTTTGAGTAAGGTTTTCACTGAGAGAAACTGAACACCTTTGCTTTTCTCCAGCCTTACATTGCCTGTGGGTCATTAACCATGTACCAAATATCTCCAAAATATCCAAATATCTCTCACTAAGTAAGCACATCTATAATTAGAACAGTGGATTGAATTCCAAAGAACAACTGAATAGCTAAATCCAACATTTGGTCTTCTCCATAGTTAGTTTCTTTCTTGGGATTGTACGTATACATACACACTTATATATGGATAAAAGACAGAAACAGTATTCCTGGTCATTTATGAAACTGATAATTGCCACAGGTGTATGTAATATAATCATGCCCATTGGGGCTCTAATTGGACCTGGCTCTAAGTTAAAAAAAATCACATTATATAAAAATGTATAATTTATAATCATATTCAACCTCTATGTGATGCTGCATACTGTGATATGTCCTTCAATGCTTTCCAAGTTTATTGAAGGCAGGTGATACCACTCCTGTTTCAGAGGAGGAACAGCAGCTTACAGTGATGAACTAACATGTCCAAGTTCACACAGAAGGGAAGGTGACCAACTTGCAGAAACTCTGAGACAAACATGTTTGCATGAAAATTGAATTTCTTTAATGTATATAAAGCTAGGAAGAATGAAAGCATCCCAGAACCATCTTTATAAAAATAGAAATGAAATGCCATCTTCATTTGAACTTTAAACACCTCAGGGAAAATTATACAATGTATATCGATTTATGGAAAAAATGACTACTGTACTATTTTTCATTTAAAAACTTTTAGAATAGTAAAAGTGAATAATATGTGATTCTTTCACCTCAGCCTCCCAAGTAGCTGGCACTATAGGCACCTGCCACACTACTGGCTATTTTTAGAGACAAGGTCTCACTCTGACTGGGGCTGGTCTTCAACCTGTGAGCTCAGGGCAATCCACCTGCCTCAGCCTCCCAAAGTATTAGGATTACAGGTGTGAGCCACTGTGCCCAGCCATTCCCAAATTTATTTATTTGACCCCAAGCTTTGCTGTTCTCTCACAGAGTCACTTTAATAGTTAAATCAGTAGTATGTAACTGAACTGACGTTAGGGTATTAAAACTATGTTTCAAAGTCTTTAATTAGACATGATTGGTGGTGGCGGTGAGTTGACCATCCTGCGACAGACCACATGCAGGAAGGCTAGGCCTCTCTGTTTGCTATCACAGTGACATCTGTGACCTCCTAGCCATGTCCCCGGCCTCTCTGCTGAGTCCCAGAGCCTCTGTCCTGTTTCCTCCCAACACTACACCTGAGCACTTTACAGGTAGAAAAAAATTGAGCCCAAGACCTCCAGTCTGGTCGCTATAAGCCTATTCCTTTTTTTAAATTTCCATTTCAGCAACAACCCTGATACCCATCCAGGTGCTGACCCAGGCTCAGGGAACCATTCTCTTCTCACGGTTCTCCCTCACGTCACTGTGGCTTCTCTCTCCACACACAGCTGACTTGTCACCTTTTCAATTCTTGAACACTCCAAGCTCTTTATAACCTTAAGATTTTCAGGTACACAATTATCCCTAGAAGTTCTTTCTTTCCATTCTCTGTAAAGTTACCCTGTTCTCATTCTTTATAAATCAGGAAGTATTTTTTAAGAAGGCTATTTTAGGTCACCCAGATAAAGAGTTAATTCCCCCTCCTTCCTCCAACAGTATTATTCTTTCTCAAAACAAGCTATTAATTTGTTTCCTCCATTTCAATTAGCACCATTGCCAATTTCCAAATTTGCATATATCAATGCATGAGCCCATTCCTGTAAATGATAAGTCCACACTATGTGTGGACTTTTATAGACTATGCAATATGTGTGTATGTATTTATATTATAAAAATAAGTTATATGTGATAATTATTATATTACTATAGTTCCATTTCTCTGGAGATCCCTAATTCAATTATCTTGTTCTGAAATTGGCTGATTTTGAGTTTCAAGCAGGGAACAAACACTTTCACTCAGACTGCAAAAGTTATGGAGAGAAGGTTCTGCTCCTCCAGGGGAGAAAGACAAGAGTGGTTTTCTGGCAGAAAGGAAGTGTGAATTGCGCTGGTCAGCTCTGGAGGACCAAAGAGACACATTCTTGTGCTGACAGTCGCTCAGAACATGTACAGAAGTAGTCAAATCGTGGACATGCAGCCCCCAGTAAGTGGTGGGGTAACTGGAGCAAGAGTCAGGCTAAAGCTTCTGGGCCTTGGCTCGGCACCTGTGGCTCAAGGGGCTAAGGCGCCAGTCACATACACCTAAGGTGGCAGGTTCGAATCCAGCCTGGGCCTCCAAATAAAAATGACAGCTGCAACCAAAAAATAGCCGGGCATTGTGGCAAGTGCCTGTGGTCCCAGCTACTTGGGAGGCTGAGGTAGGAGACTCGCTTGAGCCCAGGAGTTAGAGGTTGCTGTGAGCTGTGATGTCAGAGCACTCTACCCAGGGGGACAGCTTGAAGCTCTGTCTCAAAAAAAAAAAAAAAAAAGTTTCTGGGCCCTGGGCTCTCAGCAACTGTCAGCTTATCTGTGATTTCACCTACTCTGGCCCCAAACACTGATTTCCTTGATGAATATTAAATGAATTTTATATCCTGAGCACACACTAACTTATCAGGAGAGTCGCAATGGAACATCAAACTCAAATTTAATATTTTCTGTGATGTAACTATTAGAGTGCTGGGAATATTTAATGATTTTATTCATGAAATGTAATATAAAAGTATAGTAGTACATATATTTTGTATTATTTAAGGAGTTCTAATAATTTTATAGCCATTTCGCAGTACTTAAAACTCATTTTTAGTTGTAAGAAAGGTGACAAAGAATTGCCAGTAGGGACTTTGTCTAGTCCAATGGAGAAAATATTAAAGTACCAAGATTAAAATTTCATTTATATGTCATGCCTTGTAAAGCTAATGGCAAAGATGAAGACTTTCAGGCTACAAATGAAGACAGAAAGCACAGAGGAGTTCAGACTCTTGTCTAATATTAATCAGCTTGTCATTGCAGAGACAAAGGACACATTTCTCCTGATGAGGTAATTGGCATCCTCGTGCTTAGTTCAGTTATGGGGACGAGAACCCAGGCCTGCAATAGTCTAATGCAAACCCAGCAGCAACGATGCTGCAGAGAGTGTGGTTTTGTCTGAGACCATCTACTAAGCCTGTCATTTTCACAGATGTACTTCGACTATCTGTTCTGCAACGATTTTACCTGTTCGGGTGAGTTAAGCAAGTGGCTCTTTTATTGTGATCTGTCATATTCTAAACTCCACATCTGGAATTATCTGATGGGAAAGACCAAAGTGGCATCTCTACATCATTACTTTCTGGTTGCTAATTCCAGCTACTTTATTGAAAAATAGATGTGTATCTTAGAATAATTTATAGTGGCAGTCAAAGAACCTATAAAAGTCAGAACCTACATAAAGAAGCCAGGATACATTAAATCCATCGGTCTTTTCATATAACTTGACTCACTGTAATTAATAGGTCATGATTAGAGTGAACACAAAGAGTTCTAGACAATCTTCTAAGGTAGTGGCTTCAGGGTTTATCATGATGAAGACATCCTGCTATATCTGTCTCCACCACCAGGACGCCCGGATTCCTGCTACACAGATAATTGAGACTGCTGGTCTAGGGACAGGGCTTTGAAACGGGACAAGAAGAGTGGGGCATGCTGTGGGGAGAAGCAAGGGGCTCTGGAGGTGGCCTGTGTCATATTTATTTACTTATAGTAATGGAAAAATACAGATTAGAATTTTGTTACTATTCTGAGAGCTTTCTCATTTCTAGAAACATGGTCTTAGTTTTCTGAGTGTTTTTTCCTATTATGGTATTTTTTGAAACTCATGAAATTTCACGAATATTTTTATGTTCAGCCAATTGTTTAATATTTATACATTGAATTAGTACTATAATTAGTTTTTACTTTGTAACTTTTAAAAAAGAATAGTGTGTGGGAACATGGACTGGATTGTGTTCAAAACCCCAGGCTGTTCAGAGAGCAGGCAGCCTGCAGGATGCTGGGCAGTGCCCACGGGAGCAACCAGACCCCACCTGGAGGAGGGTCTGCAGGGCGGCTCCAGACAGGGGGAGTGTCTGGCCAAGATAAATATCAAGGAGGACTCAAGGCAGAGGTGTCCTGTTATCATAAAAAGTGCTTCAAGGACGAAGTTCAGGGGCGATAGAAGAGCTCTGTGATCACCCTGGGGGAATGTGCCAAGGCCCGACTAGTACAGAAGCAATTTAACATGGTGATTCCAAATTAGGATTATGTGGAGGCTGGTTTGGGATGCTGGGGAGACACATGTGTCCTTTGTTCCCACAGCACAGGATGAGGAACTTTTAAAATTTTTTAATTTATTTTACCAAATCTGTTTTCCACATTGACCAGCAGTTCTTAACCTGTGGGTCCCAACCCCTTTGGGGGGGGGGGGATGACTTTTTCACAGGAGTGAAAATACATCGCCTAAATACATCCTGCATATCAGATATTTACATTACAATTTGTAACAGTAGCAAAATTACAGTTATGAAGTAGCAACGAAAATAATTTAATGGTTTGGGGTCACCACAACATGAGGAACTGTATTATCGCAGCATTAGGAAGGTTGCGAACCACTGACATAGACAAAGACAGGTAGTGCTCAGGGTTTCTCAGGATAGTTAGAAAAAAGCATGCAGGTTCCCTGGTCCCTGTGTAGGTAAGTCCCAGTTCTCTTCGGTACTCTGCCCCTCCACTCCCTCCTATACTAGAAAGTACTGACGCAGGTTCTGCTAAGATCTGCTGAGCTCTGCCAATATCTGAAGGAAATAGTGCTGACCTAGGGTGCCCGGGTGCTCGGTGAAGGCGCACAGGTCCCCTGACGACACTGATAACGCTGGCCTACTGCGCACCGCAGCGGGGTTGGCCGGCTGCTGGGTGAAGGCGCACAGTTCACCTGAGGACACTGGCTCTATGACTGTGAAGATCATTCTAGGTTCCCCTATGCTTGATGACTCTAAAACATTTCCTAGAATTAATTCTTGGTTTGCCTGTTGCTTACCTCACCTAATTTGGCTTCACATGCTAAACAGAGGGTGTAAGTCCCTAGAGACGAGTCTGTTGAGACCTTCATGTATTACCCCAAGTTTTACGTACTTTCTTGGGCGTACTGCCTTTGTGGTCCTCCTTTCGATTAGGTTTTGCATATTGGCAACCTACAGGGCCCTCTTTAATAAAAACTAAAATAAATACATGAATAAATAAAATTCTTAGCCCTATGTTAGCTCTGGATCTTACTCCAAGTGCTGTCCTTTATCTTCCCTTTGAAAGGGGCCATTTCCAGGATGACAATTTTATAACTACATCTCATACGAGATATAAATGCAGATCAGAGATAAACCTATGACTGCTCCGCTGTTTTCAGTTTTGTGATCCAAACATCAGGGCGGTGTGTCTACCATGTAGGCTGAACTCTGCAGGGTCCTTTACCCTGGGAAACCAATTTGGCAATTTCAGGCAAATAATGAAACCAGGGTTACATGAGAAGCGTCCAGCACAACGTATGCAGGGGTAGCCTGCTTTTGCTGCTTAGCTCAATCTGAGTTTAGTTATTGTGGTTTCTTAACAACAAGTTCTTTCTTGCAGTGTCTATATGTGCTGATTAACAAGGCTGGGACAATATTGATCGCCTCTTGTTATAGCCAATAATAGGGGTATTGGGTCAATTTTACATAATGTTACCAAAGTATTTGATATCAAAATTATTTTTACAACTAGGGAAAAAAACATGCATCCCATTTTATGTCTGAACACACAATGGACCTGGCCAATGGAAGCTGAGTGGGAATGACTGGTACCCTTCTGAAGCTTTGAAGCTTCCCCCTAAACCTGCTCACCTCCTCCACCCTGAGCTGTTTCCCATTCTCCAGTTCTGATGAGGGACCACTTTTCAACCTTAAAGCTACATGTTGAAAGTGGTGGAGCACCAGGTGTAAAAGTTGTCATTAACAGGAGAACTTTCAGTATTATATTTTTCAAGAGAAATAAATGAACTTTCACTGTGCTAAGATACCACGTTTACGGGCTTTGTTGGTTAAATAATGGGCAGTTTACTAACTAACACATTAGAATACAACTGCCCCAGCAAGGGAACAATGGAGCTTAAGATTGCATCATGGACTGTGTGGGCAATGGGGACAATAATGGGAGCAGCTGTTTTTTTATATATACATTTTAAACCACTCCAAAAAGAGTCTTCTTTCTTTCATTGTAGCTGCCAGCCTGCTTGCATCTTCCAGTTACCATGTGCTCCAGTTAGTATACTCAGATGTGATCGTCAAGGTGGATTTGAAGATGACTATGTCTTCAAATAGTCATGAAGCTCTGCTAATATCTGACTATGACTGCTGTGTTTAGCAAGATGGTGCCCTGAGACAGAATTAAGTAAAAACATTCATCACTGCTCTCTAACTGGCATCTGTAATATACCTAAGTTTAGGAAAACTGACTAATTTAATATATGTATACTAACACGCAGACACACCCACACTTACATAGTACATCAGTGTTCCACTGCCAGAAAATAAGCGAAAGCAACTAAAATTTTATTCAGTCCTGGTGGTTCATCAGGTTGCTTTATTGTTATGATCCAGACTGGGTAATGTGCTGTCAGTCATCAAGGGTAGCATTGTTTTGGGAATACTACATTGATGGATCAATTCCAGTCCCATAGCTGAGAGTACTAACAAGTAACATTCAGACAAAGCAATATGTGAGCCTTGTAAGCATTAGCTCAATAGTCATTTGTTAGAAAAGGGAAATTGAGAATTCCCTACCTATAATTTTACTACCATGCTTCCTTTATACCCAGCTGACTCTATTTCTCCTGATACAGAAACACCTTGATACATAAACACCTGATACATAAACACCTGATACACCTGATACAGAAACACTCCTGATACAGAAACACCTGATACACTCCTGATACAGAAACACCTGATACATAAATACCCGATACACCTGATACAGAAACACCTGATACACCTGATACAGAAACACTCCTGATACATAAACACCAGTGTCATTATTCACTAGTCCCTCAGCACCCCCAAAGTGGCTGATTAAATCAGACAGCCTTTCCTTAGGGTTTCCTTCTCATCCAGTTCTGCTTGTTTTTGTTTTATTTGCTTCTATTTTTACTTTTTCTTGAGTTAGTTATGGGAGAGTCACCATTATCATCCTCAAGGACAGAGTGGGAAGAAGTAAAATGCATTGTTTTCTTAATATTCAAGAATTTTAAAAGACCAAGAACAGTAGCTCATGACTTTAGTCCTACCACTCTGAGAAGCCGAGGCCAGAGGATAACTTGAGTCAGAAGTGTGAAACCAGCCTGAGCAAGAGTGAGACCTCATCTCCACTAAAAGTTAAAAACAGAAAGATTAGTCAGGAATCATGGCCTGTAGTCCCAGCTACATGGACAGACAGTTAAGGCTGGAGGATCTTAAGCCCTGACTCTGAAGTCGCTATGAGCTAGGCTGACACCATGGCAGCCTAGCCTGAGCAATAGAATGAGACTCTGCCTCTAAAAAAATAAATTTTAAACAATTGTTTCTGTAATTATTCTGTAACTATGTAATGAGAAATTTACCAACCCCATTGAATCTCTTACAATGCTAAAAATAATTTAAACTTGGTTATATCATAGATGTTTACCACTTTCCAATACATTATTACTGTATCATCATAGATTATCTTCTAACGTAAATTGAATATAATTCTGTATAGGTATGGAACAAGTTGTGTTAAAAATCACGTCCTTCAGAATGGTCTGAATAATAGTAGAAGAAATTGCTTTATATGAAAGGAGTGCGATGTGATTCTAGAAACCAAATGTATTAGTGCAGAAAGGAGACTGAAAGGCAGCTTAAAATAGTTCCTTTATTCTATAGGTCAGATCTCAAATTTGATTTTCTCACTCTTCAACAATGTGTCTTGACCTTATCTATTCAAAAATATACCATCATTTACCAGCATTTCTACTCCATTCTAGTCCATTATTCTCAGAGAGCATTTTAAGATTATTTTCAAATTTCAATCTTACTTTATTTTCTTCCAACAACCATAAAATATCTTCATTCATGCAATCACACAACTAGAACAACATAAAACACTCAGACATCTATTTTAGCAAGATTTGTATATAGTTATTGTTAATATAAAGTGTGACTCATACAGAAAAAGACTGCCCAATATTTTACTTGATCGTATTGACACTAGAGATTAGGATTTATAATAAAATTTACAATGAATGAAATGGTTTAAGTTCTGAAAAATGTCACATGAGAAAGTAATAATCTCTTTATTCATTGAACATGAATAGATAGATATACTTATTTTCTGAGTACCTACTTTGTGCCAACATTATTGTTTACCAATAAGACCAACAATTAGAGGGAGAAATGGTAAGAGTTTAAAAAGAAAATAGTGGTAAAACTTTCTTTTATCAATTCCTCAAATTATTAAAGATAAGTTTATAACAATTTAAAAACATTATAAAATAATATTTGTCATTATTAGTGATAATAAAAATAAATGTTTAGTAAAGCCATAATCTCAAAATGAGTAATTTCTATAATATCAATATTAAACTATAAATTTTATAAACTGTAAGTGTTTTAAACATCATAAATAACTAATAATGACAATAGGGCTTTTGTATTCAGAAAATAACTAATAATGACAATAGGGCTTTTGTATTCAGAAAACACAGAATCATAAATAGATTAGTCAGAGTTTTTTAAAGCATTGAGCAGCTTTAATGTGCTATTACTATTTGAAAAAGTACGTGATCTTGATGAAACAAGTATAGTCTCATGGTGCTATTAATATTTTAGAAGTAAAATCAAAATGTCTCTTTATATGGAAGCAAAAAGAAATGTTATTCATTGCTAGTAAAAAAGCAATATTGTACAAACACCTTGAAAGGCTGGCAATTTCTTGTAAAGTATAAGAGAAGCATTCTTAATGCATTCTAGCATTTTTATTCCAAGGTGTTTACTCAAGTAAATTGAGAGCTTACATTCTCTCATAAGCCTGTACATGACTGTTTGTGTCAACTTGATTCATAATCACTAAAAACCAAGGTATCGTTCAATGGATTAACAAACTATCAGACTCAGACAAAGAAATACTTTCTATTCAGGAATAAAAAGAAATGAACAATATATTTATGCAACATGAATCAAACTTAAATGCATTTTGCTAAGTGAAAGAATTAAACACCAAAGGCTGCATATGGTATGATTTCATTTGTATGACAATAAGAAAACAGTCAAAATGAAAGGAGCAGAAAAATTTAATGGATAATGAAAATGAAATGGTTAACTATAAAGGTAATTTTTATGGTAAAAACATATTTCTGCATAATATTGTGTTGATAGATAATAATTATATATG
Source organism: Otolemur garnettii (assembly GCF_000181295.1). Lineage (NCBI taxonomy): Eukaryota > Metazoa > Chordata > Mammalia > Primates > Galagidae > Otolemur > Otolemur garnettii. Next base: position 12,129,665 of record NW_003852440.1, on the reverse strand, counting down.
TTTATCAAAAGCCATAGAAAAGGGTGACAATTACTATGTGCAAATAAAAAAGAGAGAAAGAAAACAAAAAAACAAGAAAAGCAGGATGTCCATGGATGCACAGTTTGAATATATCCTGCAAGAAATGAACCAAAGTGCATTTAAAGTGGCACTGAAAGGAGTCTGGAGAAAGAAGATAACCCAGGCCCCCTTGGAAAGCAGTGTTTGGCCTGGATGCCAGGAGACTAAAGATAAAAGAAACTGGACACAAACACTGTACTCTAGTTGGTCAACTTGTTTGCTGCAGGGATATGAGTTACCCTTGCCAAAACTATTTTTTATATATTCTAGTGTTGAATAAACAAGGAAACAAATCACAGCTGGGCTAGAATTCTCACTGTCAAAGAACTAAATTACTGATAAACATGCATAGATGAATAAAATGCATTTGTATTGTTGAATTAATGTTGGAAAATACCAGTATGAGCTCACTCATCTTAACATATATTCAGATAAACACATATGTAAATACAAACATGACGATATATAAAGGTTACTGAAGCATACACATATACTTGGGCTCTGTTTTCCAAGAATACCTAGAAGCAGCGGATCCCCAGTTGCAATAACCACCCTCAGATTGTGGCTTCTAAATGCCATCCTCCAATACAAAGAAATGTAAACTTTGGAGAAAAATCTGATTCTAGGGCTGGGACTGGGTAAATACAAGAAGACTTGGCACCATCTTGTTATGCTGGAAAGCAAGGCATACTTTCCTGCCACCAAAAAAAAAAAAAAAAAAAGTCAAAAGGTCTAAAGGACAAAGAAGTATAACTGAAATTTTTCTTAATAAACAAAACTTGAATTTAAACAAAAAGAGAAACAATGAAAGTGTAGTATAAAACCTAAATAATGAAATAAGTATGCATAATTTCATATCACTATAAATGAATGATTAAATAAACCAAGAAATTGGCAAAAGAGACAAGTCTTTACAGAAAAATTACAAATGACATAAGAAAATGCCCTCACCCCCACGAGAGGAGTTTAAATCCTATCCCCTTGGGTGTGAGTTTGACTTAGTGATTTTCTTCCAAAGAATAGAATTTAGAAAACTAGAATAATCACTTAATCATGGAGAAAATTGGCAGAGAATGCCTGAATAAAGTGAATCAAGGTTAATGTCCTATTATATTGGTGATAAAAGAAAGTAGACTCCAAAAGTGGGGGCCAGCCTGGTGACCCAGTGAATTCTTGGCTTCAGGCAGGAAAGAATTCAAGACTGAGCCCAAAGAGGAGAGAGAAAGCCAGTTGATTGAAATAACAAAGAAACAGTAGGGTGTCTGGTACACAGGCTGTCTCTCTGGGCAGTGTGGAGCAGTTTCCAGGGTTTTCTTTATACCTCCTATCTACTTTCATGTTAAGCAGAGAAAAGACTGATTATTCATACAATTTCTGGGAAAGGGGCGAGAAGTTCCTAGAACCAAGGGTTCCTCCTCTTTTGAACCAAGTAAGTTGCTTCCAGAGTTGCTGTGTCGTTTGTAAATTGTCTTGGTGCTGGTGGGGGTTTCTTTTAGTGGGCATTGAAATCAGTACCTAATGGGTAGTCAGGGTAATGGGGGGCCATTTTTTCCTCACCATCTGGGCTCCCAGAGGTTTGGGTCAGTTTCTCTACCCACCACCTCCTGCTTTATCAGATCTTTATCATGGTCTTACCAGAACAGCAGGCCTCCAGTTCTCCATCACTGGCACCACATACTTCCCAATGTGGTGGTATAAGGTCACTTCTCAGTCAGATCCTTCACAACAATATTCTTAACCCCTCTCTAGCCATGATAAAACATCAAAGAGAGTCAAATCTGGGGACTTTTTAAAACATGTCTGACTAGTTTCTTTGAAATTTTCAAAGTAGTAAAAACAAAGATTTAAAACTTTCACAGACTAGAACCTAAGGAGACAAAATGACTAAATTCAATGGGGTATCCTTGAATGGCTCCTGGAAATGAGCCAGGATATTATTGGAAACACTTGTGCAATCCAAAGAGTCTGTACTTTAGATAATAGTGTTGCACAAAGGATAATTTTATTTTTATTTTTATTTATTTTTTGCAGTTTTTGGCCAGGGTGGGGTTTGAACGCACCACCTCCGGCATATGGGGCCAGTGCCCTATCCTTTTGAGCTACAGGCACCGCTCCAAAGGATAATTTTTTGATCTTAATAATTGTGTTGTGATCATGTAAAATGTTGACGTTAGGGGAAGCTCTGAAAATGTACATGGTAACATTTTTTACTATCTTTGGAATTCTTCTACAAGTCTAGCATTATTCAAAGATTTTTTAATTTTAAAATTATTTACATTTTTTTCATGTAATAAGTACCACATGGTTGTAATTTGAGAAACTTTAGACATACATTATGGAAATGACCTGAGAGGTGATTATCATTTAGCATGTTCAGGGTTTCACTTGAGTTTAATTTATGCATTTTCTCTTCTTTAAAAAAAGACAAGAAATATTCTTCAAAACTCTCTTCCGACCTGTATCATAACTTAGTATAACATTTTAAAGTTTACATTGGTTAAATGTAACCAAATTTCTTATATTACATTGTAAAATCTTCTTGAACGTGCCTAATTCAGGTGTTTCACTCTCAGACACCCAGTTCAGATAAACATGTTACTGAGCTAACGTAAGTATTTTTACACTCAATGTCACTCTTTGCCTCTTATTTTGACAGAAAATAAATCTAATTAAATATCTCTAGCTCTGTTCATTCCATCATAAGAATAATCCCAAGTCTGTCTTCTTTTTCTAAAACCCTTGTCTCTCTTTAAACTGTATTTAAAAATCTTTATGTCTTCAGCAGAGAGTCTCAGAGTTGGAACTGAATGTATCACATGTGGTATTATTTGATCAACCAAGATTTAAGAGAAACAAGAAATCTCAAGTTCACACATTTTTGTCTGGTATCAATACCTAAATTTCTATAAGCTCACCACACTTAAAAAAATATTGATGTTAGACTTTCAAATTAGGTTTCTCAAAACTACTTTGAATACTTTCTCCTTTTGCTTTATGATCCTTAAAGATAGAATGGTACCAATGTCTTCAGCTGAATCACTAATCATAATAACCATGGCTGAAGAACAGAATTAAAAACTATGACTTATGTTCTTCTCCTCCAGGTTAAAATCTATCATTGTGGAGTTCACTAAGAAGGAACCACTGTAAGGATTTATTTAGCATGTGTGACTCCATCTTGTCCATGAACTTAAGAGAAGTAGTAACCAATCCTTAAGAAAAAGACAAACTTAGTCTACCAAATGTGTCTGTCTAGTATAGAATACAAGTTTGTAAAAATGTAAGTTAAATGCACTTTGTCTTTGAGAATGCATGTTTGTTTCTAGTGATGGAAAATGTTTATATATTTATATGTGTAGGTATGCATGAAAATATTTTAATAACCCAAACTAGATATTGAGCATGGATTATATGAAATTGGTCTATAATCTATGCAATCTACATTCAATAATTAAAAAATATAATTTATCATTTTAGGCTCAAATTATTTCTTACATTATCTATTATTTTTTCAAGATCTATGGTGATATTTTCTTCTAAGCCTTCTAAAATACACTAAAAAGTCATAAATTTTTTTGAGATGAATATACACATATTTTATAGATAATAAGAGATAAATATAGGCATATAAAATTAGATTCCATATATATATGTTATTTATAGATAATTACTGGACTGAATTATGTCTGTCTAGAATTCATATGTTGAAGTCCTAACCCCAATACCTCATGAGTGACTGAATTTGGAGATGAGAGTTTTAAAGAGGTAAGTAAATTAAAATGGTGTCATGAGGATGGCCCTAATCCAATATGACCTTTAACAAGAGGAGATGAGGACACACACACACAGAAGAGAAACCAGGTGAAAATACAGGGAAGAACAGCCACCTGCATGCCGAGGAGGGAGACTTCAGGAAAAGCAACCACTGACACCTTATCTGGGATGTCTGGCCTCCAGAATGGTGAGAACAGAAATTTCTTGATGCCACCCACTCTGTCGTATTTTGTTATGAAAGTCCCAGTAAACCCATAAAATTATATATTAAAGTAAAGATCATTTACTTTAATAAATGATCTTTTCTAGTTCTTATACTAGAAAGATGACAAGGTTTTTTTGAGTCGCCACACCTGGGCCCCATGCAGAATTCAGAGCAGTAGTAAGCCCAGAGGCAGGCCTGCAGCAGGCTCTGGGGGACCCTGAGGGCTCTGACATTCACTGAGGGCCAGATGGTGAGCCCAGCAGTGATCTGGGGAAAGCCCCTTCTGTGCTCCAAGGATCAGCACTGCCCGCCCCTACCTGGTTCTGGCCCCAGGTGGCTGCTCCTGCTGCGGCCAGAGCCCCAGTTGCTCATTAGAGACACCATGTGAGCATCCTGAAATGCTTTCTCAACTATCCCTTGGTTTCTGATCAGTTGTATCAGAAAAACAACTGCTGATTTTTCTGGGAGCTGATTTTATCCTAATATATTTTGCAAAGTTTTAGCTATATACAATTCACAAATTTCACTAAGTTTGCTGATAGTGCAAATCTTTCTTAAATTGATGAAAATAAGGAGATGATTTTCCTATTTTCTCTAGCTGCTATGTAGTGTATGTTAACTTTTCCTCTTTCACAATTTGATTCTGCCTTTATGAATGCTTTGTTGATGAAGGGCCTCAAAGGTTATCTAACATCCCCTCTGAGGTATGACATCAACCACATCAAGGCATAAGAACCTTGAACCACTCTATCTTGTGACAGCCCTTCAGACTGCTTTTTTCAAATATGGTTTAATATCTATAAAAATTTTGTGTATTTTGTCCATCTCAGAGGGAAAGCATGCCTATTATTTTAATTTATGGATTCTTTTCCTAGCACATGAAAAGAGAAGGTTGATTCCTTTACACTGGCGTGAGGCTGCCTTCTGATTATCAGCAGATGCTAAGCAGACGCTTTTTATTAGCCTGAGTCAACCCTGAATGGTATCTTGAGTATAATCATGAATGGGATGTTATAAAGCCCCCCCCCCCAAATTAAAACAGAATACATAAATGACTTACCATAGAGTGCGTAATTGTTTAAAGCACTGGGGGTAAAAGAGAGCCATTTTACACCTGCCAAGGGGAGTAAAAAGTGGGTTGATTACAGTTGCTCCAGCATGCCCAGAACTTATGATCTTCAATATCAAAGATAATGCTTCACTTTTAACATATAATATTTTGGAGTACTTTGGGAAATGAGGGCAGATAATCAGAGTTAGAATTTTTCACATTTTTTAATTTGATACTCTATAATTTATATTATACTACATTAATACTAGATGTAATAATATATTTAAGCACATATTATATATATATATCATATATAAGTGCATATTATATAAAGGCACACATTATATTACATATTATTTTATATATATTATATTGTATATATTTTATCTATAAAATTTCATTCAAATCATCACTACAACTTAACTGAACAAATATGTCTGTGACTGAAAATAGCCAGACTATGTGGAAAAAGTCACACATAGAACAATAAGCAGAGAAAGAATTAGAACTCCACTCTGCCCCACCTGTATTCTATCCTGCCTTTTTGTAACCTTGAAGTTAACGTTACTTGCCAAAGCTGGATATTATGAAGAACACTTAAGGTCATTCTCTGCTTTGGAGTCTTCTGATTGGGCCAGTATATACCAGGGCTGCTTTTCCTGAGGCATAGCAGGAACTGGACATAAGTGTTCTGGCTCTACATCTGAGTCTCCCTTCCCTCATGATTTTTCAGCCAATGATTTTGAGCCATGCCTTTTGATTTTGCTGTAAGTGAGATAATTTTGAAAGGGTTGTTCACATGCAATATAGAGAGCTATTTTATCCACAAACACTAAATAAATAATCCAAGTTGAACTTGAGCCAAACTCTAATAAATGCTCATCTGATTCTAGAATGACTCACGATGAATCATGATGAGATTACTGAGAATAACGACTTCTACAAGAATGCCAATTCTCTGACTTTAGGCCCAGTCCGTTATCTTAGCAACTCTAGGAACCTGCTGAGGTAGGTGTGGGAAACAGCACTAGTGCACAAACAAGGGCCCATTCCACCCTCCTACAGGAAGCCAGACCAATGAGAAAAAGACTCTGGGCTAAAACAGTCCCAGGTGCATCCAAGCCACGTGTTTGAATGATATTTTGAATAATGATGATAATGCTATTTTATTTCTTTTTGTAAAATTATATTTCCTAATTCATTTTTATATTTAACATAAAGTTTACAGCTGAATTTTCTATCCTCTTAGAAGTTAAATGCATTGGTAGCAGAAACTTATTATCTCAAGGAAAAAGTGCTCAGCAAGGATTTTGTGGACGAGGGATGCTTGGGCATAGTGGTTGGATTCTTTTTTTAAGCCTTAGTTGAATGCTGAAATTTGTAGGCAAAACTTACATGCGTGTCAAGCATGCTAATAATTATATTTTACAGTGTACAGTATTTCTGATGTTTTTATATCACATTCTTATTGCCTATTAATTACCTATGGTATTAATTAATACCTATTAATTACCTATTAATGCCTATTAATTACCTAATGGTATTAATTAATACCATTCTTATTACCTATTAATCCTTCTGCTCCATAATGCCTTAGGAAAAGAACTGTTTGCATCTTATAATTTCAGTTTGGATAGCTAGACTTTAAAACTTTCTCTTTCTTGGTGGTGCCTGTGGCTTAAAGGAGTAGGGCACCAGCCCCATATGCCGGAAGTAGGGGTTCAAACCCAGCCCCAGCCAAAAACAGCAAAAAAAAAAAAAAAAAACCAACAAAAAAACCCACCTTTCTCTTTCTGTCAATTCTGAAGCAAAAATAAACCCTTTTATCATTATGTAGAGAAATATAATCTTATTGGGTGAAAGCCACATCAATTTATAAAACTTAACGGAACACACAGGAATACCAAATTTGAGAAAGCTCCCCTCTGTGTCTCTCAGCTTCACTTTCAAGTGAAGTAACAGCCAGAATTTTCTCCCAATTTCCTGCAAGATTTGCCCTGGCCACACTGGGCCGTTTGGGAGAACCCTCTCTTTTCCTCACTGATTAGTCCCTGTTATAGTCTTCTGGACAAGAGCAAATTTGTTTACCCTGCTCAAAATTTTGCCTTTGTGGAAAACTCCACACAGGCACCTGCCACGCACTTGGGGAGATATATATATATATACATATATATATATATTTTTTTTTTTTTTAAAGACAGAGTCTTACTCTTGTTCAAGCTGGTCTCAAACTCCTGAGCTCAGGACATTTACTCACCTCTGCCTCCCAGAGCACTGGGATTACAAGCATGTGCCACTGTGCCCAGCCTGAAAGGCAATTAATGTAAGTTTAAGATCCGTTTTTGAAGAAAACATCCACCCACACTGAGAAAGAGCTGACTGGGTACTTGATTATGTTAAGGGATCACTGTTAAATTTTTAAAAGTGATGGCATAATGTTAATATTCATCAAAAAGGGCCTATGTTTCAGATGCACATAACGTAATACCTAAAAAAAGTAAAAGTATGTAGAGGAGCAGAGTTTGCTATGAAATAATATGGGCGATGGACTGTAATGGGCCCTTAGGCAAAATAAAATGGGACATTATATGGTCACATTTTCCTATATGTACATAGTTTAGGAAAAAATGTTTATCTTAAATAGGACCAGGCAAAAAGATAATTATATAGAAAAATAACAGGCTAAATTTATGTATGAACTTAAATGAAAAGAAATCTAAGTTATTAAACACAAATGATACTAGTCAATGTCTAAAAAGGTTAATATATCATCTATGATCTCCATTTATGCATCTATCCCTTAGTTTCTACGTATAAAAGCTTCCTACCTTATATTCAATTTGACCTTGAGTTAAGTTTCTACTCTCCTCCCCTGATAGATTGATAGGGGGGTTTGTCACTGACTCCAGGCCATCTGACACCAGTCCACAGCTTGTTGGGGAGGTAGACTGAACCTGGGTAGGGAGAACCTTCAGGCCAGGGGCGGCTGTGTCCTTGCCATGGCCCAGGGCAGCCAGCTCAGAGCTGACCATACCTCTGGAAACCTGCTGCCTTTGGACAGGAGACACTGGCTCTTTGGGCATAAAATTTTACATGAAAGTGGCTCTCATATCCCCCATGCCCTCACAAGCCTCACTTCCTCACACCTAAACTGCACTGCTCTGAGCAAGGTCTTACAACTGTGGCTTCTGTTTTTTTTTGGTTAAGAAAGAAAGCATATTGAACTTATAAATTATTTATGTGCAACAGCCAAGTCCCACTCCACTATTTTCTTAAGAGATTGTTTTACCAAAATGCTTATTCTTGAACTTTTTAAAGTAAATTCAAAATAAGATTCACAATAATACAGTGTACTTTCAACTGAATGAATTTCCAAAATAGTCTTTTAATTTTATAAATTTACTACAAAATATTTGAACCTATTTTTGGAATTAATTTAGCCAGTTTTCTGAGTGAAGCATCAGGTGACACTGATGTACTAGAGGCAGCAGCCAACTGCATCACCCAACATGGGGAAGGAGACTCGGGCTTACTCAGCACCCACCATTCCTGATTCGGAGGACACACGTTACCATAAGACGCAAGTGGAGCTTGAGGAAGCCTTAGACTGGCCATGAAAGCTTTGCAGGTGTGGGGACTAAGAAAATGAGCAGCCAAGACCGGGTATGGGACACGGATGCTGTGGGGCACAGACACTGCTCTTACCGCTGCTCCCCTTATCCTTCATAAGTCAGCCTTCATTAAGTCTCTTGGTTAGCTAATTAGATATTGGTGTCTGCTGTTTGGAAAACTCAAACTAACACGCAGACACATGGAGCCATGTTCTCCCCCCAGAGAGAAGTGGGCACCACCGCAGTGGTCCATGGGCCCCGGGAGGAGACTTCCTGATGCCGGGCAGCAGGACAATGGCACAAGTCCCCAGAGGTGACTTGGGCAAGCATCCTGGTGAGGGGCCTTCACTGGCAGGACCGGGCATCCAGACATTCCACCCACGTGGGGCTCAACATCTGCAAGGACGTGGGGGCTGCTGGCACCACTCGGGGCCCTGAGGTGCTGCGGGGAGCTGGGGACCAATTGAGATGGAACTGAGGCTGCGACCAACAGGTAAAGGCCGAGTCCCAGGTGCCTGTGTAGGAGCGCACCTAGAGGCACTTGTTTCTGACACAGTCAGGAACACATTGAGGACTTGGCAGGGCCACAGAGCTCCGAAGCACCAGGATCCTGGTCAGGAAAACCTGTCAAGGTGAGACTCATGAAACCTGAGGACAGCTGAACCGATCTCCCTGAGGACCTGACTCTGCAGACACCTACCCCTTCCCTGCAGCCTTGGAGCCGCTCAGGCAGCCCATCCTTCCCCAAGGAAAGCCAGCACCTCCTCCAAGCTGGAAGTCACTGCTGAAGCCTCATGTCCTTCTCAGCATTGGCCCATCCCCTCCCGCAGTGATGGGGACACACTCAGCATCACCCCCAGCACACGGGGTGGGGGGCACGGTGGGCTTCAAAGCACAACCTTACTTGTCAAAGAAATTCATGTGGCCAAAGGAGGTGGCAGAGAAGGAGGCCCTGGGGAATACCTGAACTGTCCTAGCGGGTGTTAGGGCACAGACTAGAAACTGAGAAAAATGAAAATTCAAGAATGGATACATACTTCTGACCAGAAATCTGCTATTGTTTTGTATTTCATGGTGATGCAGAGAGCACTCTGCTTACCAAGGCCACTATGGGCAACACAGAGATGACACGAGAACCAGTGAGGATTCCTCAGAACCGTCCTCCACGTGCCACAGCCACAATGGGAAAGGCAGCCACAATTTGGGGCCAAATATTCAGAATGAGGCCCCAGAACCCAGAAGCCAGGTGGTTGCACTAACTGTCAGAATCCAGGAAGTTGCAATTACAGCAATGACCATGTTTGGAGGGGCGGCGGCTTGCTTACTTTCAGAGTCATAGAGATAGGACTTAAAATCCTTAGGAATGAAAAAGAGAAGTGGCTGGAAAGATTATTTTTTTTTATCTGTTAAAAAAAACAAAACAAAACAAACAGAAGCTGAAGGTGATGGATGGACCCAATGGAAGTTCTGGGTCCTTCCTTTGTCCCTGGACTGAACCAATTTCCTCTCCACCCATTGACAGAAGAGAGAGCAAGGTTTCTCAGAGAAAAGAGCCCACAACTTTCATAGTCCTTCCCCAAGGGGGCCTAGGTCCACCTTCCTGGCTGAAGATCCACTGAAGATAGGGAGATAGACATTTTGACAAATATAAACTGGGCTTAAGTAGATACTGATACCAGGAGACCTGGAAAAATGTGGCTAAAATCTGGCTTACCTCAGACCTACTGAGTTGTAGACTCATCTGATTGTTATTTCTCTGATCTCAAAGTGTGGAAATGAATATGATATATTTGGTAGTCAGCATAATTCTTGCATTGGGTTTCATACCTGTACCATAAGAGCTATCATAGTGGGGTGGGCCAAGTGGAAACCTCTTAAACTGTGCACCCACACACACAGGAAAAACACACTGCTTCCAAGTGGGGACATAGTACTACCATAAATCCCTAAAAGATGTGGGCTGGTGAGCCTGTCCTATCTCTGTTTGTTTTATCAGTGTGGCCCTGGCAAACTGGCATGGTCCTGGAGGAATGGCTGACTCTCAAAGGCCAAGCCAGGGGCAGCCCTAATCGCAACTGCTGTTCTGCACAGGTGCCATTTTCTCAAGTGCAGAGTAAGTAGCCATTGATCTCCAACTGCAGTCTATCTACTCCCGTGAAAAAGGAAGGTTAGAACAAGTATGCATTTATCTGGGATGCACGGGAGTGTGTTAACTAACCTCCTGCCTGAGATGAGACAGTGCTAAGAGATCTGTGGGGTCTGTAGATCCCTACAGGGATCCCTGCAGCAGTGGTCAACTAGCTACAGCATATGTGCCAATCTGGCCACCATCTGACTTTGTAATATATATTCCTATACATATATGCATGCCTGTGTCTGTGGATGTATCATATATAAATGGGGGGAGGGAACATAGCCACCGCCATTCATTCAGGGTTTGTTTATAGCTGCTTTTGCATGACAAAGCAGAATTGAGCAGTCACATTAGACACTCAACAGAGAGACTGAAATGTTTACTGGCTGATCTTTAGAGAAGTTTGCCAACACTTCTTCTGTACTGTATCTGTGACATCATGCTGATGAGCAGGACAAGCTCCAGGTGGCCAGTAAGCTGGAGACTCTGGTGAGATGTGTGTACTCCAGGGGGTGGGAGACAATCCAGTGAATACGTGGGCACCTACAACTTCGGTTAAGTTTTGCAAGCCTAGCTGTCAAGTGTGTTCCAGGATATACCCAAATAAATGAAAAATTGCATAAGTGTAACTCCTTACTACAGAAAAGAAAGTGCAGCACCTGAGAGGTCAGCTGCCCTGAGTTCCAGAGGTAACACATACCACATGGTGAATGCCATTCTGGTCTTTGGTTAAGTGACATGGGACATTACCAGCTCTGAGTGACAGATAAAACTAGGAGTTGGCTCATGTCATGGAGTCTTAAAAGTTCCAAGATCGAGGGGAACAGGCTGGAGACCCTGGAGAACTGTGGCTGCAGTTCCAGGCTGAGTCCAGGCCAGATAACCAAGAGAGCCACTGGGGCAAGGTGCAGTCTCAGGATGAAAGGACTGGTGTCCCAGGTCGGACATTCATGCAGACAAAGATCTCCATTACTGAAGGTTTTTGCTCCACTTAGGCTTCAATTGATTGATTACATGAGGTCTAAGCACATTAGGAAGACCTTCTGCTATACTCAGTCTACCTATTTAAACATTCATTCAAAACACCCTCATAGACATCCATTCCTTCAGGACATCAGTTCCTCCATGTCTGACCTTTGTCTAAGAACCTATGGCCCCATCCTGGTGCCATGTAAATTAGCCATCGTACCTGGAGTATTTGAAAATGTACATATCCAGTGAACCAGAATGTTCACTACTCAGGAAACCTTTGCATACATGTCGGAGCCTGGGATGCCGTGTCTCCAACCCCAACCCAGGCCCTCATCAGAGCCAGAGCACTAGGTCTCCGGCCCCAGCCCATAAAACAGTCTGCATGTGGACTGGCTGCGCCACAGATGTAGAGACTGCTAACCAGTGATGTACATATTTTCGTGCTCTCATGCATCTCATTAAGGAGAGCCAATGATGTTAAATCCCTTCCCCAATTCCTTATTGCCAAGGTATTTCTCACAGGTGCTTCCTACACATACATGTACCAAACAATTCAAATACTCAACAATATTCACAAACAGTGTAATATTATGGACATGGGAAATTAATAAATGGATTAGCTCAATCAAGCAGAAATACTGAGTCAGAGAAAGCAAGTCACAATATAAGGTATCCAGTATGTTTCTAATTTAAAGGAAAAAAGGAGATCAAAACTATGTTCAGGAACAAGATTGCCTGTTTGAGAAAGGAAAGGGATGCTGTAAGTCAGGACAGGCCTGCGGCCACCTCTGGAGCATAATAATGACATAATTCTCAACCTGAGTGTTAGGAAAATGATGTTCTTTTTATTACTCTTTAAAACATGCATCTTTTTTATAGGCCTTTATGAGCCTATGCTATGTTGTATAAAATTTCTACAAAATGCCATTTGGAGTACCATGTTAGATTATTTGTAGGGATTTTTAGAGTCAAAACTTGTTAAAAGTTCCATGTGATTTTTTTTGCTTAACTTTAAAGAATTGTATACCTATATGCTATTACATGCAGTGTGCTATTACTCACTAACCAGAAGAAAATTAAGGATCAGTGGGAGCTATGTGTTATGTAGTTTCTCAACCCAAACCATGGGCGACTTTTTCTGATCCTCAGCACCATTCCCTCTAGATCCTGATCAGGTGGTCTGTTGGAGGACACTGGAGTGGTGAGCTCCTCAGCACCATTCCCGCCAGATCCTGGCCTCATGGTCTGCTGTAGGATACTGGAGTGGTGAGCTCCTCAGCGCCGTTCCCTCCAGATCCTGGCTTCATGGTCTGCTGTAGGATACTGGAGTGGTGAGCTCCTCAGCGCCGTTCCCTCCAGATCCTGGCCTCATGGTCTGTTGGAGGATACTGCACTGGAGAGATCCTCAGCGCCATTCCCTCCAGATCCTGGCCACGTGGTCTGCTGTAGGACACTGGAGTGGTGAGCTCCTCAACACCATTCCCTCCAGATCCTGGCCTTATGGTCTGTTGGAGGACACCGGAGTGGTGAGCTCCTCAACACCATTCCCTCCAGATCCTGGCCTCATGGTCTGTTGGAGGACACTGGAGTGGTGAGCTCCTCAGCACCATTCTCTCCAGATCCTGGCCACGTGGTCTGCTGGAGGACACTGGAGCAGTGAGCTCTTGAGTGCCATTTTCTCCAATCCAGACACCAAATGTGGAAGTCTCATTCTTCTTCCCACTAAACTATTGCAACTCATTGTCCTCTTTCCACATGTATGATTTTAAAACATTAAATCTCATATAAGATCAGGAAGAGGAGTTACATTTAATGCCTCTATGAGGCTAGAACAAACTGCACCCCACCAGTGACCGGAAGGTGGCAAAGACACACTGCTGCTGAGGGGATAAAGGGGCTCTTACTTCACCACTATTCTCAACTTTGCTTCAAAGCATGTGTTTATGCCTTTTGCAAGGACTTTGGGAGTTATCTTAAGGACCATTATTAAATATGCACACACCACACACATGGTTTTCTAGGAGTGGTGGGAGTGGTATTGATGAGAATAAACAAATGTTATTAGATTTATTAGGAGTGGGGGAGGGGAATGGTATTGATGAGAATAAACAAATGTTTAGAAATGTAGACTTTTTAAAATACAGAAGTGTCTTGAAAGAGGTATATTTTACAATGCATAAATATACAAAGTGTGCCCAAAAATGTGTACACATTTTAAGAAAGGAAAACAGTGTGTTAAAATTTTAATACTTAGAGATGACTCCAAGATGGTGGACTAGAGACATCTTCTCACTGGTCACTCTCAGCCACTCCGATAGCCAAGCACAGAGACAACAAAAATTTAGAAGGGTGAAACAAGAGGAGAAGGTAGGTGCAGGAAGCAAACAAGAAGAAAACACACATGAGGTGGAGCCAACAAAAATATTCTGGCAACGTGAGAAACCAGAACAGAGCAACCCCTCAGGGGATCACAAGGCAGCTACCACAGAGAAGCCCAATTATAAAGAAATTAGGGAAAGGACAGGGAATTTAGAGTACAGATGGCAAAGATGATGACAAGAATTGAAGAAAAAGTAGAAAACCACCAAGAGGAAATTCGAAAATTGACCCAAGAAATGAATGAAAGTGATGACGAAACAAGAAAGGTTATATTGAAGGAGTCATTCAGGGAACTTAAGGATGCAATAGAAAGTGTTCATAGGCTCGGCGCCTATAGCTCAACCGGC
>NW_003852440.1:12088466-12114887 GCF_000181295.1 Otolemur garnettii | reverse complement strand
AAAAAAAAAAAAAAAAGAAAGTGTTCATAGCATATTAAACCATGGAGAAAAAAGCATCTCAGAACTAAAGGATAGATAAAGCTCTTGAGCCAACTCAGGCATTTAAAGAGGCAGAAAAGAAGACAGTGTAGCAGAGTAATGTCTTAGAAAATCATAGGACTTCACCAAACAAACAGAGTTATAGCTATCCCTGAAGGTGAAGAAGAACAACCTAAAGGTATGGAAATCCTAATGGAGGACAGAATAAATAAAAACTTTCCAAGCAACACCAAAGATTCTGACACACTCTATGGATGGATATCAAACTCTGATTCATCTCAATAAAGTTGTAATATTCAATGTATACCCAGTAACAAACGGTGAGTACAAGTCACGTGCAGCACCTCTTATTGCAGTAGTGAAACATCACTTGAGTATTACAAATATTACAAAGTTTTTAATTTTTAAAAATGCATATACATTTTTGGCATCCTCTGTATACACATAAAATTGTATAAGTCAAATACATATTATCCATTCACAGAAAACTCTCTTGAATAAATTTAGAAAAGAAGTTATAGGAAGATAAATACATTGAGGTCACAGGATACACTTTAAAAATACTAAGTTAATGTAAATGTAAAACTCAGTTATGAGCTTATCAGCTGAACATTTTTGATCACAGAAAGAACAGTTATTTATTTGCTAAGTCATTTTAAATAGTGTCCACTGATTTTTTGGCATTCTTCTCATAGAGAGGTGAAGTCTGTTGTTAATTGACCAAATGGAATAGGGCAGAAGTGATACTGGCCTCTTGTGGTCCTGGCCCTGAAGAACTTATCAGCTTTTATGATACTTTCTCTCTTTTGGTGTCTAACCCTGAATCCAGCCACCATGCCAAGGGCAGGCCCAGATGCCTGGGAAGAGACCGAATCCAGATCCAGACTGTGTCTTTGTGGCTCCAAATGTCGCCTTCTCCATAGTCCTGTTCTATCCTTTTTCTGAGCTACAGTTCTTCTGCTTGGATCGAACTGCAAAATTGCTAAAATCAGACTCATCAATATCTTCTGTTCTTGCTGTTGTTAGAAGCGACGTGGTGATTGACACCACTGCACAGTTTGTCTTTCAAATCAGCAACTTTGGAGACATTCTCAACAACTTCTCATGCTTCCACCAGCCAGTCACTCACAGGGTCCTGCAGAACTTTAAACTTGTCCACATAACTCAGTCTTCTCCTTTTCTTTTTCTACTATCTTTGTTGTTCTGTGATTATATATATTTTTTTTAACAATTTACTTCCCTCTACTAATTTTTAGAATTTAAAAAAAAAAAAACCCTGCTGGATTCATTTCATTATTAACATTCCCCCATTGTCTGTGTGTCTCTTTCAGGAAAACAACATGATTTTTTTGATAATAGTAATATAAAGTAGAAAGAATCAGATAAAAGCTTTATCCCTGATTACAGGCAAGATTAGATCTTGGCACTGTCAACACAAATGGATGGAGGCTAATGAAAGAGGAATTATCTGAAGAAGAGATGTGATTGCAAGAAAGGAAAAAACACTGAATGAATCAAATGTAGCATAAAAGATGGCTCTAAGAATGTTTATAAGGTAATGCTCTTAAGGTATAATTCAGGACAGTCTTTCCTTTGGCAGAACTGCTTTGACAGGCCAGTTCTTTGAGAAGAATTATGCCTAGTCAGAGCCTAGTCAAGGTTACTGAAGATACCACTTTCCAAAGATCAAGTTATTGAATAGCCAGGCTTTTAGGGTAACTGGCAATCAGGGAAGGAAGGTTAAATAATATGTAAACATCAGCTGTATTTCCCGTGAGGTACCTTGTGGAATTTTCTGGAAGGAACCAGAAGGCACAGCACCGAGGCCCTCCAGGAGAAGGTAAATGTGGAGAACTGGATCTGGCAATGTGGTTTCTTCTGCCCATGTTGGCTCAAGTTCCAGAAGTGGAATAGCTTTGAATGGCTTATGCATCCACCTAAAAAACAAGTTTTTGGCAGCCAGAGTGTGTACAGTTCCATGCCTAAAATTTTTAAAAACTCCCGAACAATATGTTCATAGTTTATATTGTTGCTGACTAGGCTTTCCCTGTAATTCTTGTTAAAACCAACAGTCTGGGGTTCACCCTTCTTTTTAACCCCTCCCACAACCTGATTAACAACACACAGATAGTTGTCAATTAGGTGTTACATGGAGAAAAAATGGGTTTTGGTGATTATGACTGTATTTCCTTAACTAGATACATTGCTCCTGTATAAAAAGGAAATGCACGTATTAATACTGTCAGCATATTGTTTGAATATGCTTCTTCCACAGAGATTTTTTTTATCAATTTTGTTAATTTGACAAGTCTTGAAATGTCAAGGAATGGATCATTTATTTGAAAATATCTTTAGAAAGCCATAAAAACCTGCAAGATGCCTTTACCTTGTGTGCCAGAATTTTATAGTGCTGAATTTTAAAAGGTTGTTAAGGTTGCTATTAGATGAGATTTTCTTGTGCTACCTAAAAATAGATTATCCACATTGCCTCTTCAAGTCCTGAGTGTATTATGTTTCCCTCAAGAACTTAGAGGACAATCAAATTCAAATAAAAATCTAAAAAGCACATCAAAAATCATCTTGTTCACTGATTCTCTTTGTTCTGAGTAAAGGACATTCTTGTCTATTACTTTGGAAGAGATTTTTAGCATAGCCTATGAAATAATATTCTTTTTCAAAAAGGAAAAAAAAACCTAGTGTATTTCCCCCCCATCCTTTTGTAGTATCTCTTGTCTTTTGCTTATTCATGGAGTTTTTCACTCTAACATCTCTGAAATAGAGAGAATGCATGTAAGTAAGGGTGCCTGAAAATTATGTTTACAGAGACACATTTTCCAGGCATGTATACACCCCCTAAGACACCTGGCCAAGCTGTCCACCTCTACTCTGCCCTGGTAGGTGGGGCTCGGGGAACTACCTAAGAGAGGGCAGAGAGGGCAGGTCCAAAAGGCTCAGGCTTTCCTGAGCTGCCTCTTCCCTGGGCAGCATGTGCTCTGAGAGCAGCCTCACTGTGCTCTAGAGACTCAGCCACAGAGGGAAGGATTTTCTACACTGACTAGAGGGCTCAGCTTCTGCCTCCACCTTAAAGCAGGTATGCAGTCCCTGCCAGGGTGCAGGTGCAATGCTCACTAGGGTAACACTCACTGGTGTACCTGCCTGCCTGTACAGAAAAGGAATAATGAAAATGGCAAGTCAAAAGTTCTGATGATACACATGCATCTCTTCCATAATGTGGGAGGGACAAGGACCTCATAAGCTACCCAGCTGTCTTGCAAAATGACCCTAACTGCATGG
This sequence comes from Otolemur garnettii, assembly GCF_000181295.1. NCBI lineage: Eukaryota > Metazoa > Chordata > Mammalia > Primates > Galagidae > Otolemur > Otolemur garnettii. Next base: position 12,111,554 of record NW_003852440.1, on the reverse strand, counting down.
CTCTGAGTTTCCCTCTGTGTGCATGTTTTTCTCTCTCATGTTTAGAGTCCCAGATTTGCAGCCTATTGGAGCATTCATAGCTCCTCCCAGCTGCCAAAAAATCAACCAGTCTCTTATCACTGAGTTAAAATTTTTTTGACCTTAACTCTGTGATCTTGACAAATCACATCACCTTTTAGTCTCAGTGATTGCTTATCCATAAAATGTGGTAGTCTTTTGCCTTAATAACTCATGGATTTTTATAGATTTCTAGCACAAAACAAATTAACATTTTTATATAGTAGCTGGCACATAGTAAAGGATAAAACAAGCTCACTATTTTTTTTCTTTATTAAATCATAGCTGTGTACATTAGTGCGTATATAAGGTACAATGTGCTGATTTGATACACAATGTGGAATGCTTACATCTAACCGATTAACTTAACCATCTCCTGGCTTACTTACTTGTTGTGGTCAGACATTCATGCTCTACTCTTAATGGATTAGAAATGTATCATTGCATTATGCACATATTGTCAAAGTTACCATTAGGAATTTTATTTTTAACCAAGAATTCAAAAATCATCTTGAACATTGTCTTTCATAGCGTCTCGACTTTCATAGCTTTCACAACTTCTACTACGTTTTCAAACTCTCCAACTACAAAAGCTTTAATAACACAGATGCCCATCAGCAGAACATATGAACCTCTAAAAATCACTTAAAAGATTCTTTTCTAGTGAGCCAAGTGAGAATCAGAGGAGGACTGTGGCAAGGGAAGGGTATGAAGATTAATATCAGAGTGGGAGTTATTATTTGGTCAAATACAATGAGCCAATAACTGACCTCTGACAGAACATGCAGGTAGCCTGAGCCCTTTGACACTACGAAGAGTAATAACTTCACCAATGTACACGCTGTCTATTTCCCCGCAAACAGATGCACGGTCCATTTTTGTTTGCTTTGCCTCAGTTTCCCTGCTTTGACATCAGGATTTCCAGACTTCCATGAAGTCGTACATTTTTTTCAGACTTTACTAACTAAACACTCAGTATGCACCTCCTGCGCTATTCCCATCTCTCATGTGACATTTTGCTCCATCGCACCAGCTAAAGGGAATTAAACAGTTGCTAAAAGCCTTAGCACAATCAGCATCATGTCACAGAAATATTAATCTGGCTTCTTGTAAACATGCCAGAGGGCAGAGCCTATGGAAACAGCATATACACTGGGTCACTCTTTCCTGTTTATATAGCTCAGCCAGTACGTACTGAAGCTGATACCACAATATAATTATTCGGAGGTGGTCTCAGGTGTGGGAACTACTCTTAGGTACAATAATTCATACTAGTTAATTTTAGGAAAGAAAATTATAGAATGTCGAATTGTGAGTTGGAAAGTGATGAAAATAGCATAAAATGCATTTTAGGACTACAAAATGATTTAATAGATCTGGAACAATCTGAATGCATGAGAAGGTTGTAAGGAAATGAACAAGAAGTAATGAAAGTGAGACCATAACCTGGAGGAGAGAACAAACATGGAAGAACGTTAAAGAACTGTGCACAGGGAGGGCAGTTTGCAACAAAAACCAAAGAAGGTTGAAAATGTGTTTCCCAAGAAGTCTGGCCTAAGAAAATAAAAGGCATACTCAAAGAAGTGACTGGAACCTGGGACTATCCTATGTAATACAAGTCAAGGAAAGGGCAGAGATTAAAATAAATATCCTGACAATTGAGAGTATCACATAATGAAAATGAAATGCAGTAAACTGAGGCATGGACAAAGTTATTGGATTCATCTAATTGGTTTTCTGATGGCTTTCCAGAGAACAATTTTGGAAGACAGAACAGACAAAAGCCTGGTGGAAAGAGACATAAAATGTGAAACCAGAGAAGGCCATGGAAAATTGAAAGGTAGAATGTGAAGGAATTGAAAAATGCCACCTCAAAATATGATGGTTTGGCTGGTTACTTTGAAGTGAGGACAAAGAGAGACCAGCAGAGGCAGGGAGAGGCTTTCTCCAAGCTCCCTACCTCTGCCTAAAGACTGACCCTCAGAAGTCCATATCCCCTCCTTGAGAATCTTATCAAGGAGGATCACTGGAGAGGAGTACAAAGGTCGATACCACATCCATTGGCCTCTTGTCTTGGGGGCTGCTCCTCCCAGGCCAATTTCATTACTGGAGAGTCTTCTGTCTGCATAGTAAAAAACCTTTGTTGACTGTGCTTACTCTGCCCTCCCACTTGCAGAACTTGTGTCACCTCTACCACCAGAGGCTTCCAGCTCCTGCTCCTTTCTGTAGCTCAGCTTCAATCACCTGATCTTTCTCCAAGTCTCATATTTTGAGGGATTCTCATGTGTATGTACATAATTAAAATGTATTTTTCCTTGTTGGGCTGCCTCATGTCAATTTAATTTATAGCCTAATCATAGAAAGAAGATTTTTTTTTTGCTCCCCTACAAATGGTATGTTTTCATAATATGCTTTTTTAATCAAATAAATGATTTAAAAAGATCTCTTGTAAAGACATCAGAGAAAAGAACAGATGGAGGCCCCCAAAATGCAAAAGTGATGTTTTACCAAAGTTAATGCATGATCATGATGAGTCAGGGCCAACAGAGGTGTGGGTGGTTACTGTTTGGCAAACACACTATGAAAATCCTTAGATATAGAAGGTAAAAGTTAAAAGATCAAATAGACCATTTCAATAGTAGACCTATATCTACTAAAAACTGAATTAATAATTAACAACCTTTCAAAACAGAAAGCACTAGGCAGGGATGGGTTCACTGATGAATTCTACCAAACATTTAAGCAGGGATTATACCAATTCTCTACATTCTGTTCAGAGGACAGAAGTAAAGAGAATACTTCCTAATTAATTTTATGAGGCTAGCAGTAACTTTAAATGAAAATCAAAGACTTTACTTGTTGAGTATACCTGATCCAACTTCAAGATGATCCATAATCTACACCTTTCTGAGCGCCTACAGGATGCTCAAGGGAAATGCTCATTAAAATACATAGGATTTTACATTTTAGGATTAAAGATACTATACCAGTAATTGTAATGCAAATGTTTCAAGATCTGAAAAAAAAATTGAAATCCAAACACTTGTGATCCCAAGCATTTTAGATAAAGAGCCTCAACCTATATAAGAACAGAAAATCTACAAAATGATATCTCTTATGAGCACAGGTGCAAAAATCCTCAACAAAATATTAGTACATTTAATCCATTGAGGTAGAAAGAGTTATATACCATGACCAAGCGAGATTCTAGCCAGGTACAAAGGGCTAGTTTGATATTTGACTATCAGTTAGTGTAATCCATCACATCAACATGCTTAAAAAGAAAAACCACACAATTAGGCCAATAGATGCAAGAAAGGCATTTGACAAAATTCAACACCTATTTATGATAAAAATAAACAATTCCCAGTAAACTAGTAGAAGATGAGTATGTGGGTTCTTTCCAGTTGTTGTCCTTTACAAGTGAAGCAGCTCTAATTGTCTGAGGTAGTCAGTCTCTCTATGGACATTTGCATTAATTTCTTAGGCTCTGGGGAGAATCGCATGATTATTTAGTTACGTATGTGTTTCACTTTTATCAAACTGTAAAACTGTTGTGCAATTTTCTTTTCAATATAAATGTTTGAATAAGCAGCACCTGTGACTCAGTGGGTAGGGCGCCAGCACCATATACAGAGGGTGGTGGGTTCAAACCCAGCCCCAGCCAAACTGCAACAAAAAAATAGCCAGGTATTGTGGTGGGCGCCTGTAGTCCCATTTACTCGGGAGGCTGAGGCAAGAGAATCACTTAAGCCCAAGAGCTGGAGGTTGCTGTGAGCTGTGATGCCACAGCACTCTACAGAGGGTGACAGAGTGAGACTCTATTTCAAAAAAAAAAAAAAAGCTTATAAATATCTATACTAAATTCTTCTTGAATTTTGATTGTTACTTCTGTAGATTCACTTGCAAGAGTGGCATTTTAACTGGATAACATATGTGGTATGCCTCTCATTGATGAATGTCTCATTTGATCTATCTTCTGTTTTTTAGTATTCAGCATACAGATCATTCTTATATTTTCTTTGATTTATACTTATGTACAGTATTTCACTTATTGAGCTATTATATATGGTAGAATTTTTCAAGGCTTGGTTTCCAACTGTTCATTGCCAGTGTATAGAAATATAATTTATTTGCATATATAGATTTTTAATCTTTAAAATTTACTGTCTTTCTTCAGTTCAAACAGATTCTTCGTAAATTCCTTATTTTCAATGTGTATACTTGTGTCATTCACAAATACAGATGTTTTTATATTTATCTTTCTATTCTGAATTCCTTTATTTATTTATTCACTTTTCTCATTATTATATTTTCTAGAACTCCCAATATTATGTTTAATAGACAGGGTGAGAGAAAAGATTATCTCCTTAATCCTAATCTTTGAAGAAAACGTTTACTCTGTCACCATTAAGTCTGGTGCAATCTACCACCTTTTAATTGGCTCTTGTACAGATGCCATTTTTCAGTTAAAAAATTCTGTTCTATTCCTAGTTTACTGTTTTTACCAGAAAATTTATCTACCTTTTTCTTTTTAGTTTATTATTTTTATTTTTTTCTTTATTATGCAAATAAACTTTTAAAGGATTTTTTATATAAAAGGTCATGTCACCTTTAAGTAAAGACAGTGGTACCTTTTTCTTTCTAATCTGGATACCTTTAATTTATTTTTCTTGCCAGCACAGGTTACATGTAGCAAATGGCTTTTCTACTTATGTTGATCTGATCATGAGTTGATTCTTGTTAAGTCTTATATAGAGTTGATTAAGCCAATTTACTTTAAAGTGAGAATCAGCCTTGAATTCTCAGGTTAAAATGTATTTGGTCATAACATGCGATTCTAATACTACTGAATTGTGATTTAATGTTTTGTTGAGATTTTTTGCCTTTCTATTCAAAGGAGATAGTTAATTTAGTTTTCTTTTCTTATTCTCTTAGTCTGGCTTCAAGCTGAGAGTAATTTTGAGTTCATAACCTAAATTGGAAATATATCTTCTCCTCTATTTTCTGGAAGATAATATAAGGAATTGTGAAGATTCTTCAAATATCCAGTGATTTTGACAGTAAAACCATCACTGCATTGTAGGGTTTTTTTATTTGTTTGTTTTACTCTTGAAGACGTTTTGACTATAAATTCAATGTCTTTATTCTGTATCCTTCAAATCTATCTGTTTTATTTGATTTGTTGAATTTACATGATTGAGTGGTTTGAGCATTTCCTATTTGCCTTTTTATGGATTTAAGATCAGTAGTGACATTCTCCACTTTTGTTACTGATTTTCTCTATTATTTTCTGTTTTCTTTGATTTTTTTTCATTTGTTTTCATGTATTTCTTCTCTGATAGTCATTATCTTTCATCTTCTGCTTACTTTGATTGACTTTTTTTTTCTTTTTACCCTTAGATAGAAACTGAGCTTAGTTATATGAGACATTTCTGTTTCTCTAGTACATGTATTTGCTGCTTAACTGTCCCCCAAATACTGTTTTCACATCATTCCACTAATTTTGACATGTTATTTTTCATTTTTATTTAATTCAAAATGCATTGTATTTCTTCATCTTTTGTATCCTCAATGAATTTTCTGCCCCTTTTCAAATATTGTCAGATATTAAAATTAGCTCCACTTGCAGGTTGGTTCATTTCCCTTACAGTTCTTTCAACTTTCCTTTCAGGTAATTTGAAGTTCTGTGTTTATGTACATAAATATTTAGGGTTTTTTATTTTTCTAATGAATCAAAAACTTTATTATTATAAGTTAACTTTTTGGTAATGGTTTTTGCTCTGAAATCTACCTTTTTACTTTTAACTTTTGTTGATACCTAACACTTGTGCATATTTATGGAGTCAGCAGCATGAATGTTGTACACACAATGTGAGCACAGGCTCTCTGCAAGGCCCTGACGGGTGCCCTGTGTCTCCCAGCCTTGCCCTGGAAACCCTCGTGAGGAACAGGACTTCCTCCATCCATTTTCCATCTGACAGGGACTCCCGGGGCATTGACTTACCTTCTGTGGTAAAGCTTAGTATTTCATAGATATTGCAACATTTTGTTTCAAGTGCAACTGTAGATCTGGTTTTATTAACTCATTCTCCCTGGAAGTGGATGCCTTTTTTAAAACTCTTGGTTATTACTTTTTGTAAAGCAGTTATTTAAATCTGGCTGATTTTTTTCTCCTTTAAGCCCATTGTGGGTCGCTGGCTGTTCCCTGCTGGGTGCTTTTGACTTTTGTTTCTCACTTCAGGAATAGAGTCTCAGCTCCCCTTAGCTCTGTTTGTTCCCAATTACTTGCCATGTCCAATTTCCTTAACTTCATCTCCCACTAGCCAACACCATAATCTCTTAATTCCAGTGTCCCCTGTCCTCCCACACTGGGGCAGGTTTCTGTGTTGGGAAAAACATATTATAAAAGGATAATAAACTCACATCCCCAAATAAATTTATTACCTAGAAACCAGGATTCACACATTTGGATTCTGGACACAACTTTCCTCACTTTACACATCTACCAGCACTAACTGGCACTCATTTGTCTCAGGGGACAGGTCAGGGTGGAGGAAAGAGTGAGTGAAACACTACTGTGGTGTGGACATCTGTCCCCTCCGAAATGCACATTGAAGCTTCATGCGGCAGTTTTGAGAGGTGGGGCCTATTGGAGGTGATTGAGTGATGAGTCTCTGTTTTCATGAGTGAAAGAGTCCATTCATGGATTGGTGATTGATGAGCTATCACAGGAGTGGCACTGGTGGCTTCATATGAAGAAGCATCAAGAACTGAGCCAGCATCTCAGCCCCTTGCCCTGCACTGCCCTGCACTGCCCTGCACTGCCTCAGGACTCCACACCCAGCCAGCAGACCTCCCCACCTTCAGAACTATAAAAAATAAACTTTGTCTCTTATACATTATCTAGTTATAGATATTCTGTTATAATCAACAGAAAATGGACTTAGACAAATGTCATGTGTTATTTCTGGCAGTAACTCACAATGTGAGCTCAGGTAGGGCAGGTGTGTTTAGGGCAGGTGTCTTCTTTATCTTTTATGGGCTCTCATAAGAGGCTGTCTATCTATCTATCACCTATCTATCTATCATATATATATATGTATATATGTGTATATACATATATAATCTACCTGTATATCTATATTTATCATCTATCTATCTATCACCTATCTATTTAATCTATCTATCATGTATCTATCATCCATCTGTAGCAATCTATCTTTCTATATTCAAACATCTAAGGGAAGAATTGTAGCCTGTATTTGAAAAAGTAATCCACTTGTATTTCAGTGGGGAGTTTTGGGAGGAAGTGAAGAACACTAAAACAAAAAGAAAGAGGTAAAAAATAGACCTATCTAAACTGCATAGCAAACAGCAGCATGTTAGTTACTAGTTAGGTAGCATCAAAATTCTGCTTAAAATGTGTCCTTTCAAGTTGTTAGAGGCCTTTTATTTCTAAGCACAATGTTTCCCTTGCCTTGGGCAGCCTCACTGCCATTGTGGTTCCCATTTGTCCCTCTGCTGAAATACCCAGTAGCTTCAGTCCTTTTCTGCTAGTTTGGAGTTAATTGCATGGTAATTTGTGCCATGTCTCCCTACGTGAGTGACTTATTGACAGTGTGCTAGGTACCAGTTTCCTAGTAACTTTTCAGAGGTCATATACTGGGGTCAGCTTTGAATAACCTGAGGAAATGAGAGTAAGTAAGGAGAGAAATGCTGGGTCAGACCTTACATTTAAAAACGTCTTCTCCTGAGAAAAAAATCATCATTATAAAGATAGAAGCAACCACAAGCGTTTATGGAATGTCTAGAAAACTACTATGAGATAACCCCAAGGTCAATGGAATGCATTTCTCTGCTTCTAGAGAAAAAAATAAAATAAATATTTAGTTTTTTTAGAGGGGCAGAGCATGATAGCAGAAGGAAAGGACATTTAGCTCAGCTCTCCTGAAACAAGAGGTGAGAGTGAGTGAGCTAGATCATTCCCTGCATGGAATATTGGCATGGAGTGGCAGTTCAGGGTGTACAGCGAGGTGGTGGATTGCTGGACGTGGAGTGTAACCTGGAGCTGCAGAGACTGCTAAGAAAGATTCTGCCCCAGGCTGCAGCAGCTGCGGGTGGCAACGACAGCAACCAGCCCCACCACAGAGGATTGCAGTTTCAAGTTTGTGGGGAAACTAGGTATTGTGTGGGAAGTTTGGTAAAGTGTGGACTCCCGAGCAGAATTAGGTGGCCCGAGTAGGGTGCTGTCTGGTGCGGTACCACCCCAGTTAGGTGGCGGGAGAAACACTCAGACAGAAAAGATCTCGGATAGGAAGAGGCCATTGTTTTGGAATTTGGGAGATGACAATCACCATAGGAACCTTTCAGGGCAGGCCAGGTGTAGCGATTTGAATCTCACCGCAGGCTGTCATCCTACCCTCTGAACTGGCCCAGGATATCCTGAACTTCATGTGTGAAGATTTTTTGAGATTGCGGTTTGGCAGGGTCTAGGGGCCAAGCAGGTAATGGGTAACACCAAGAGCAATTTAAGCCGGGAGACAGGGATAAGCCTGGGAACCACTCATGGTGCCATGTGGTGTCCAGAAAGTATATTGCAACATAAATATATTCCTACTAAAGTCGATCTCTACAGCATATATATAGTTGTATGTTATATGTGTATACATGTAAATAATTTTGTTGCTTTTTTTCACTCTTTGCTTGTTCTTTTTGCTTTTTCTTCCTTTTCTCTTTCTTGTAGGCATTGTTGTAATTTTTTTTTTGTTTTGTTTTTTTAGACAGAGTCTCACTATGTTGCCCTCAGTGGAGTGCTATGGTGTCACAGCTCACGGCAACCTCTAACTCTCTTGGGATGAGCGGTTCCATTGCCTCAGCCTCCCAGGTGGCTGAGGCTGCAGGTGCCCGCCAAAGTACCTGGCTGTTTTTTGGTTGTGGTTGTCATCGTTGTTTGGCAGGCCCTGGGTCAGATTAGAGCCTGCCAGCTCTGATGTGTGTGGCTGGTGCCCTGTCCGCTGGGACCAAGCCCTTCCCTTCCTCTATGGTTGCGGAGATTGCTCACATCAGGCTAATAGAGTTTCTTTCTGTTTTTGTTTCTGTTTTTGATTGTTTGTGTGTCTGATTGTTTTTTGTTTGTTCATTTGTTCATTTTGTTTCAATGTGACTTGTGCTCTGCTAAAACCTCAGGTTGGCTATTTTCCCTAACTCCAATTTTTACATTCAAGAAGACCAAAGGGGAGTGGGGATGATAGCTAACTGAAGCCAGCTTTCAACAGAAGCTCCCGTCCAGAGGGAGAAATAATGGCCAGAAAGAACCTAACAAAGCTGGTGGTGGGACTCAAGCTGAGAGAAGAGATTGATAATTGCACGTCTTCTCTGCTGAGGCAAGCTGTGACTCCAAAGAAACAAATTCCAGGTACAGAACCCGCCCCAACGATGATGCATGTCCATCCCCTCCCCCAAGAGAGGTGCTTGCTTGCTGTGAGATCTCTACTTGCCAAAAATGAAGTGAGGTTCTCTTCTCTCACCCCACAGAAGTGCGTTGCTGGAAGCTGGACCTCATTCTCCAGAGAGTCCCTGCTGTGAGCCTGGGCATTCTCTTTTTTGGCATGAAGGTTGAACAAACATTTTCCCTGCCATTTTGAACTCCCAGTTCACCCTTTCCCCTGGCCTGGTGTTCTATAAGCCCAAACCCTGCAGAGGCAAGAACATTTGAGGTTCTTTGTTAAGACTGGGCATTGCATGTTGTGAGGTAGGGTAGCTCAGCTACACTGTACCTGTGAATCCAGTAACAGCAGAAGGTGGCTAGCTTATGCTCTGAGAAAGAGAAACTCAGCAGCAGGCAGAGGCTTGGCTCTCCATACGATGGGTGGAGGCTTGGGAACCACTGAGCTGTGGGAACCTGAGTGGAGACACCTCCCACCTAGCAGCAGCATGAATCGAGCAATCCTACCAGGGTCAAATTTCAGAGAGACACGTCCCTATTCTGTGGACTGCAAAAAGGAACTAAATCTCACATTGCAGGAATACCAGAGGAGAAGAGGGATGGGGCAGAGGCACGGACTCTCAGGGTGAAAAACATTTGCTACTTTGTTAACCTCTGGTTTGGAATGAGTCAGGTAGAACAACCCCAGTTTCCATTCAGCACTAGAAGTAATCAGACTTCAACTCTCCCAGCTGTCTAGTGGCAGAGTGTGGTTGCTTGGCCAATGAGGCATGGACTTCCCTCTGACTCTAGCAGGCCCAAATTCCTGCTGCATTTGCTCATTGGAGGGAACTGGGCCACAGCCTCATGGGGCTACTAGTGCCTGGGTGTGACAGAGGTGCAAGGTGGGGAAGGAGGCACCAGACCCCTAGACTATTTTGCCAGGTAGGCCTTTCTGACTCCACAGAGCAAAGGAGCGAGTTACACATGAGCTGCCAGTGGACTCCCTCTGCATAGATGCCGAAGACTTTTTGAACTCTCCCTCCTGATCGGTGTTTGTTAGGACAATTGGTTTGTTAGGACAATTGGTTTGAAACTCACAGCTGAGATTTCAGCCCAGAGTCACTGCTTCACTAGATTGGACAGAGACTAGCTGAATACAGGTCAGAGCCATCTAGCCCCACCACACCAAGCAAGTTGCCAGAGTTTCAGGCTGTACTAATAAATGGAACCTTTGTAAAACTCTAAGGGAAAAGCCACAATCACCAGTCCTAGTTCTTTGGTAAAGGGCTGGTTAATTACAACTCCAGGAGCCCTCAATTCAATTTCACCTTGCCAGCTTCTCTAGCCAAATGGTGAAAAATAATCATGGGGCAGAATCAGTGGAAAAACTCTGGCAACAGGAATAATCAGAGTAGATCAACTCCCCCAAGGAATGACAAAGGAGACACAACAGAAGATCTCATTCATAAACAAATGGTTGAGATGTCAGAAATCAAATTCAGACTTTAGATTGCAAATAAGATTAACAGAATGGAGGTAAAGATGAAATTAGAAATTCAAGGGGAAATTCAAAAGTTGTCTCAAGAATTCAATGAATTCAAACACAAAATCACCAAAGATTTTGATACAATGAGGCAAGAACTTGTAACCCTCAAAGATCAGAGAAATACAGTAGAATCCTTCAGTAAAAGAATGGAGCAGGCAGAAGAAAAGATCTTTGACATTGAAGACACAGATTTGAACACTCCAAACTCTCAAATAGGAAGAGAAGTAGAGAGAAAAAAACATCATTCCCTGAAAGAATTGTGGGACCACTCCAAAAGAGCAAACACCTGCCTCATAGGAATACCTGAAGGAGAAGAGGATGGTCTGAAAGGCACAGATACTCTACTCAAAGAGATAATTGAGGAGAACTTCCCAAGCATGGCAAGAGATACTGAAATTCAGATAGCAGACAGTTTCAGAACCCCAGCAGGACTCAACCCAAACAAAATATCTTTAGACACATTGTAATTAACTTCACTAAAGTTAATGTAAAGGAGACAATCCTGAAAGGACCAGATGTAAGAAAATCATAACCTACAAGGGGAAGAATATTAGCATATTGGCAGATCTCTCTGCTGAAACTTTTCAAGCCATAAGAGTGTGGTAATCAACCTTCAATCTCCTAAAACAAAACAATTTTCATCCCAGGATCCTGTATGCAGCTAAATTGAGCTTCATCTATAACAGAGAAGGTAAATACTTTAATGATATACACATGTTGAAGAAATTTGCCATAACCAAACCAGATCTTTAGGATATCCTCAGACCAATTTTCCATAATGAAGAGCACAATACTCTACCACTAAAGTAAACTCAATCTGAAATTCTTCACCAAATCCCAATTTCCACATTGGTGAAAGGATTCAAAATGTCTACTGAGCTTTCAAAAAACTTGACACCCAAAATATTACCAAGCTTATCAATACTCTCAATTAATGTGAATGGCTTAAACTCTCCTCTTAAGAGGCACAGGTTGGCTGTCTAGATACAAAAACTCAGGCCGGCTATGTGCTGCATATAAGAATCTCATCTTACCTTAAAGGATAAATATAGTCTTAGGGTGAAGGGATGGACATCTATAATCCAGGCAAATGGAAATGAGAATAAAGCAAGGGTGGTAATTTTATTTGCAGATACACTAGGCTTTAAACCAACAAAAGTAAGGCAAAACAAGGATTATCACATCATATTTGTTAAGGGAAACACTCAACATGATGAGATGTCAATTATTAACATTTATGCACCCAACCAGAATGCACCTCAATTTATAAGGGAGACCCTAACAGACATGAGCAATTTAATATCTTCCAGCAACATAATAGTTGAAGATTTTAACATCACTTTGGCAGTGTTGGATAGATCCTCCAATAAGAAACAAAGCAAAGAAATTTTGGACTTAAACTTCACCATACAACAATTGCATTTAACAGACATCTATAAAACTTTTTATCCTAACAAAACTGAATACACATTCTTCTCATTAGCCCATGGAACATCCTCCAAAATTGATCACATCTTAGGTCAAAGTCTAACGTCAACAAATTTAAAATTATAGAAATTATTCCTTGTATTTTTTCAGATCATCATGCTTTAAAAGTTGAACTCACCAATAATAGGTATCTGCATACACATACAAGGACATGGAAACTAAATAACCTTATGCTGAATGATATCTGGGTCATATATGAGATTAAGAAAGAAATTGCCTAATTTTTGGAACAAAACAATAATGAAGACACAAATTATCAGAAACTGGGATACTGCAAAGGCTGTCTGAAGAGGGAAATTTATAGTGTTGCAAGCCTTCCTCAAGAGAACGGAATGAGAGGAAGTCAATAACTTAATGGGACATCTTAAGCAACCCCAAACACAGCAGAAGAAAAGAAATAACTAATATTAGAGCAGAATTAAATGAAATCTAAAACAAAAGAATTATTCAAAATCTCAATGTCTTTTTTTTTTTTTTTCCAAAGTGATTCTTGGTCTTCTGGATATACCCCTAGTAGAGGAATTGCAGGATCCAATGGCAGGTCAGTTTTTAGATCCCTGAGTGTTCTCCAAAATTCTTTCCAAAAGGAACATACTAGCTTGCTTTCCCACCAGCAGTGCAAAATTGTTCCCTTGTCTCCACATCCATGCCAACATCTGTAATTTTGGGATTTTGTTATGTGGGCTACTCTTCCTGGAGTTAGATGGCATCTCAAAGTGGTTTTGATTTGCATTTCTCTGATGATTAAAGAAGACAAGCATTTTTTCATGTGTCTGTATACCATGTGCCTCTCTTCTTCGGAGAAACTTCTGTTCAGGTCACTTGCCCATAGTGAAATAGTATCACTTGTTCTTTTCTTCTTAATAAGTTTGAGTTCTCTGTGGATTCTGGTTATCAGACCTTTGACAGAAACGTAACCTGCAAATATCCTCTCCTCTCCCATTCTGAGGGCAGTCTGCTTGCTTTATTTACTGTGTTCTTGGCAGTTTTTTAATTTGATCAGATCTCAATAATGTATTTTGGTATTGTTTCAATTGCCCTGGGGGTCTTCCTCATAAAGGTTTCTCCTAGACCAGTTTCTTCCAGTGTTTCTCCTATACTCTTTTCAAGAATCTTTATGGTTTCATGTCTTAGGTTTAAGTCTTTTATCCAGTGAGAGTCAATTTTTGTTAGAGGTGAAAGCTGTGAGTCCAGTTTTAGTCTTCTACAATTTGTTATTCAATTCACCCAGCACCATTTGTTAAATAGGGAGTCTTTCCCCCAATTTAAGTTTTTGATAGGCTCATCAAAGATCAAATGACGATAAGTGCCTGGGTTCATCTCTTGGTTCTCCAGATTGTTCATTGTAGCTCAATTTGTAATAGCCAAGTCATGGAAGAAGCCCAAGTGCCCATCAACCTATGAATGGGTTAATAAATTATGGTATATGTATACCATGGAATGCAGCCTATTCAGCCCCCCCAAAAGATGAAGCCTTTACCTCTTTTATGTTTACATGGAGGGATTTGGAACATATTCTCCTGATTAAAATGTCTCAAGAATGGAGGGAAAAGTATCCAATATAGTCAGTACTTCTATGAAACCTACTTATATTTACTCCCACTTTCTTATGAAAGATAGAACACAATTATAGCCCAGGATGAAGGAGAGAAATGGAGTGGGAAAGGAGGGGTAAATGGAGGCTTTACAGAGGGACCTAAAAGAAGGGACCACACCTATGGAGCATATGACAAGGGTACAAGTCAAATCTGTGAAGTGTAGAACATAGATGTTTTGGCACAATAACCAAGTAAATGAGGTGAAAAATATGATGATTTGTTTGATGTAACCATGTCAGACTGTATAAAAAAAATAAGCACATTGTACCCCACATATGCATGAATGTATTCATGATATATGTGTATTTGATGTAATAAATTTTTAAAAAATCAATGAATCAAAAAGTTGGTTTTCTGAAAAATTCAACAAAATTGATAAACCTTTGGCTGACCAAAGCAAAAATAGAAAATTAAACTCTCTAATATCATCAATCAGAAATGAGAAAGGTGAAATAACAGACACCTCAGAACTTCAAAAAATCTTTAATGAATACTACAAAAATCTTTATTCTCAGAAATATGAACATCTGAAAGAAATTGACCAATACTTGGAAGCATGCCAACTTCCTAGACTTAATCAGAAAAAATTGGAAATGCTGAACAAACCTATATCAAGTACTGCAATAGAATCAATTATATGAAATCTTCTAAAAAAGAAGAGTTTGGGACCAGATGGCTTCACACCATACCTTTAAAGAGGAACTAGTACCTATATTACTTAACCTTTTCCAAAACATTGAAAAAGAAGGAATTACTTCCCAACACATTCTAAGAAGCAAATATCCCTTATCCCCAAACCAGGAAAAGACCCAACAAGAAAAGAAAACTATAGACCATATCTTTAATGAACATAGATGCAAAAATATTTATTAAGATCATAGCAAACAGAATCCAGCAACACATCAAACAAATTATACACCATGACCAAGTGGGTTTTATCACAGGGCCTCAAAGTTAGTTCAATATGCATAAATCTATAAATATAATACATCACATAAACAAACTAAAAAACAAAGACCATATGATTCTCTCAATAGATGCAGAAAAAGCTTTTGACAGTATCTAGCATCCTTTCATTATCAGAACACTTAAGAAAATAGGTATAGAATGGACTTTTCTTAAACTGATGGAGGCCATCTACAGCAAACCCACAGCCAATATCGTATTGAATGGTGTAAAATTGAAAACATTTCCACTCAGATCAGGAATGAGGCAAGGATGCCCACTGTCTCCACTGCTTTTTAACGTTATAATGGAAGTCTTAACCATCACAATCAGGCAAGAGAAGATGATCAAGGGTATACAAACAGGGTCAGAGGAGATCAAACTTTTACTCTTTGCAGATGATATGATTTTACACCTGGAAAACCCCAGGGACTCAACCATAAAACTCTTAGAAGTGATCAAGGAATACAATAATATCTCAGGATACAAAATCAATACTCACAAATCAGTAGCTTTTATATATACCAATAATAGTCAAGCCTAAAAAGTAGTCAAGGACTCTATTCCCTTTACAGTTGTGCCAAAGAAGAAGAAATATTTGGGCATTTGCCTAACAAAGGACATGAAAGATCTTTATAAAGAGAATTATGAAACTCTGAGAAAAGAAATAGCTGAAGATGTTAACAAATGGAAAAACATACCATGCTCATGGCTGGAAAGAATCAACATTGTTAACATTTCCATATTACCCAAAGCAATTTACAAATTTAATGCAATCCCTATCAAAGCACCACTGTCATTCTTTAAAGATCTGGAAAAAATAGTACTTCATTTTATATGGAACCAGAAAAAATCTTGAATAGCCAAGACATTACTAAGAAATAAAAACAAATCGGGAGGAATCACACTACCAGATTTCAAACTATATTATAACTCTATAGTGATCAAAACAGCATGGTACTAGCACAAAAATAGAGAGGTAGATGTATGGAAGAGAATTGAGAACCAATAGATGAACCCAAACACTTATCATCATTTTTATCTTTGATAAGCCCATAAAAAATATAAATTGGGGGATAGATTCCCTATTTAACAAATGGTGCTGGGAGAATTGGCTGGAAACTTGTAGAAGACTGAATCTAGGCCCACACCTTTCACCATTAACAAAAGTTGACTCTCACTGGATAAAAGATTTAAACTTAAGACATGAAACTATAAAGATTCTTGTAAGAGAGTGCAGGAGAAACACTTGAAGAAATTGGCCTGGAGAATACTTATGAGGAGGACCCCCTGGAGCAATTGAAGCAACACCAAATATGAATTCAAGAAGTCAGCAGGGTTGATCCTTGTGGGGGCTTTGGAAGAGTATCTGTTACACACCTTGTTCCTACCCTCAGTCAGCAGCCCTTGGTATTTCTTGGTTATGGACAACCTTCTTCAATCTCTCCTCCATTGCCATCAGGCCTTGTTGCCTGTGTGGATTTCTTAGTGTCCTTCCTTCTCCTTTTAATGAGAAAGGAGTATTTAGATGTGAAGATCACCCTTGCAAATTGGCCAAGGGTTGATGTCTTACCCTACAAAAGTATGATCAAATCTTAACTAGCAGCTTCTGCAAATTCGATCATGCTGTTCAGCCCACTACACATGCATTCAGTGTTGTACATATCATTGCAATTAAGGATGATAACCACCATTGAACCTCACATTTTCCTATGAATGCAAAGTTATATGGGAAGTTCATTTTTGACCATATACTCAGAACTGCCAATTACTGTCAGATGTATCATTATAGCAAACATCAAAAATAATTAGGTTGAAAACAACACAAATTATTCTTTCATTGTAATTCAAAGTACGTTAATGCACAGAATCCATTCATTGCACTCAAGGAGGTTTGTGCTGCAAACAGGGCAATGCTCAGAGAACACACACAGTGTCCTGAGCACCATTATACATTTGGTATAAGATGGACACTAAGGGCAAAATAAAAATTACAATTAAATTTAATCAACTTTTTTTTTTTTTTTTTGGCTTTGTAAAAAATGGAGGCTTGGAAAATGATTTAAATAAATTACATTTCTTTCTTTCTTTTTTTTTTTTGCAGTTTTTGGCTGGGGTTGGGTTTGAACCCACCACCTCTGGTATATGGGGTCAATGCCCTACTCCTTTGAACCACAGGTGCCACCCAATAAATTAGATTTCTTTAAAATACTACATGCAAAAATTTTATCTATCTTCTTTTTCTGCTTAAATATTTATTTATTGCCCTTTCTTTCTCTCTCTTTTTTATTAAATCATAAACAAATAGATCATGTATACTTTAATGCATTTATGGAGTACAATGTGCTGATTTCATATAAAATTAGGAATGCTTACATCACACTGGTTAATATATACCTCATCTCATTTACTTAATTATTTTGTTAAGACATTTATACTCTATACCAATAGATCTGACATGTACCCTCACATTACGTGCCATAAGTATGATCTTTACCATTCACCCTCCCTTGAACTGATCTCCTCATCTTTTCCCATCTCCCCTCCTCCCTCCTTCATCTTGGGCCATAGTTGTGATCTATTCTTCATATGAAAGTGTGAGTGATTGTACATTGGTTTCATAATAGTACTGAGTACATTGGATATTTTTTCTTCCATTCTTGAGATACTTTACTAAGTAGCATATGTTCCAGCTCCATCCATGTAAATGTAAAAGAGGTAAAGTTTCCATTTTTTTCAAAACTGTGTAATATTCCATAGTATATATATACCATCATTTATTAATCCATTAATGAGTCTAAGGGCATTTGGGCTTCTTCCTTGACTTGGCTATTATGAATTGAGCTGCAATGAACAATCTGGTTCATTGTTACAAAGTAATTTTTGGTCTTTTTGATATATAACTAGTAGAGGAATTGCAGGATCAAATGGCAGGTCTACTTTTAGATCCCTGAGTATTCCCCATACTTCTTTCCAAAAGGGACATACTACTTTCCATGCCCATCAGCACTGCAGAAGTGTTCCCTTTTCTTCACATCCACGCCAACACCTGTAGTTTTGGGATTTTGTTATGTGAGCCACTCTTACTGGTGTTAGATGATATCTCAAAGTGGTTTTGATTAATGATGATGAGCATTTTTTCATGTGTCTGTAGGCCATACACCTATCTTCTTCAGAGGAGCTTCTATTCAAGTCCCTTGCCCACAGTGAAATGGGATTACTTGTTCTTTTCTTATTAATGACTTTGAGTTCTCTGTGGATTCTGGTTATCAAACTTTTGTCAGAAGCATAACCTGCAAATATGCTATCCCATTCCGAGAGCTGTCTGCTTGCTTTACTTACTGTGTTCATGGCTATGATATGCAGAAGCTTTTTACTTTGATCAGATCCAGTAATGTATTTTTGGTGGTGTTTCAATTTTCCAGGGGGGGTCCTCCCCATAAAGTATTCTCCCAGGCCAGTGGGAGACAGTATTAGCACATGACTTGTAAGCAACCCTCACAAAACACAGATTACCTTTTCTTCAAGTCTTCTCACTCTAATTTGAAAATAATGGGAAAAAAAAGGTAAAAGAGAAACATAAGGTAGCTTATAGCTTGCAAACTCACGTTTATATTGTAAACTAGGGTCCAAACCAACACTGGTGCAAATTATATAATGCGTGCTGAATTTTGGAAGAGATTATGACCTTGACCTTTCCTTCCAATTTATCATAGGTCTTCCAGAGTTAAATTGCCCTCAGAATACATTGTTGAACAGCTAAGTGATGTAAATTGCTTGGTGCAATCTTGGTGCTTAAGGAAATATCTCCCACTGGATGAGATTTGTATAACAAGTCTTAGACCCACAATTAGCTTTCAGATGCCATCTTAAAGGTGACCTTGATTTATTTAGCTGGTTAGTCAGTAGATACTTTATGGAGTTCAATATTCTAAGGATTGATCAGAAAAGGAAACTTTTAATGTCCTTAATGGGGTCATTAGTGATATTACTAGATGAAATTAAACTGAAGGACAATCTCAACAAACCTTTTTTAGTTCTAATAGCATACCCCTGGGAAAGTTAATAGCTAGTATAAATTGGTGCCTATATCCTTTATCTGATTTTCTTTATCTGGCTTAAATAGATAACAGATGATTACACTGAATATAAATTAGAATCATTGCCTGTTTTCTAAACTTGACTCTTATAAAAATAAATTAATACACCTTTATAAAGTCAAGGAGAATTTTTATGGACATTCAATAGTGCTTTTTAAAAGTTGGTACTTTTCTATGGTCAATAATAGAACTGTAACATTTTGTAGTGTGGAATGATAGCAGTGAAGGTATGATTCAGTCACCAATTTCAATTTTGATTTGTGAATAATTACTCCAGATGATGAAGTGTGGCTTGAGAATCTTATCATGGAAAACGACATCATCCAAAGAGACAAGTCCCCACACCATAGGGGGCGGGGCGTGTCCGTGCGATGGCCCTCAAATGTAGACTCTGCTGCCATGGAGAGCACTCAGGGTTGTTGGTTCTCACCCTGGCTTTGCCAAGTAGTAGGGAGCATAATTTTCTGAGATTTACCCTGCTATGTTTTTGATTAAAGAACAGTTAAAAATGTCTTGCCTTCTCTTTATGCTTCATGTAACAATCAAGTCACATAGTATGTGTGAACACAATCTAAAAACTATAGAACAGTATATATAAAAAGGTATGTGAGAGATATTACTATTTCATATTCAAATGTGGTTTTATCTTATTCTTCTGAGCATCAAAAGGAATGCTTTTGTCACAGTGCTCTCTTGCTTCCTGCTAAAGTAAATAAAACAAACCCAGGATGTTCAAGTATCCCTTATAGCTAAGACGTGTAGGGTGGGAAATGTACTTTAAATAGCTTATAATAGTTATGCAGGGGAAACTGGTAATTATAATGTCTGGTGATAGATCCAATATAAATTTATCATGATACTTACTAAAAAGAAAATAAATAAAAGCATCAAAACCCAGCTAGAACTAATAAACAAGTCTGCAGGATCACGCACACACACAAAATATATATATACACATATATATATATATATACAATATATACAAAAATAAATCCCATTTTCAATAGCATCAAAAAGAATAAAATAGTTGAGAATAAATCTATCAAAAGAACTATAACACACCAAAAGTATAAATAAGAGAAATTAAAAATCTAAATGAATCAAAAGATATTCTATATTCATTGTTAGGATACTCAATATAATTAAAATATCATTTCTACGGAAATTGATCAATAGATTTCAACAGAATCCCTATCAAAGTCCCTGTGAATTTTTTCTGATAGAAAATGAAGATTCGTCAAACAAATAAATATGGAAATAAAAGATACTTAAAACCAAAATTATTTTAGAAAATATAAACAAAGGTTAGGACTTACCTTATCTAATCTACAAGTTGTTATCAAGACATTATGGTGTGGAAGAAAGAATATGTTAAGTCAACAAAATAGCATTGAAAGCCTAGAAATTGACCTTTACATTCATGGTCAATTATTTATCAATAAAAGTTCCAGTACAGTTTAGTAGCGGGAAAGATTGTCTTTCCAACAAATGGTAGCAGAAAAATTTGATATCCACATGAAAAAGAAGAAGAAGAAAGAAGAGGATGAAAAGAAGTTTCATTCTTAGTTTCTCATGCCATATACACACAAAAACTCCAAATGTATTATAGAATTAAATGTAAGATCTAATAACATAGACCTTCTAGAACAAAACACAGGGGAAAATTTATATGACCTCAGGTCAGAAAAAGACTTCTAGATGTGACATCAAAACCACAATGTATAAGATAGAAAATTAGGTACACTGTATTTCAATAAAATTAAAACATTTTGTACTTCAAAGATAAAATTAAGAAAATGAATAAAATTAAGCTACAAACTAGAAGAAAACATTTCCAAATTATATATTTAATAACATAGTCATAGCCAAAATACAGACAACTTTCTTTTAAAATGGACAAAAGACTTTTTTTCTTAACAAGGAAGACATATATATTGTTAATGAGCACATGAAAAGGTGTTTGACATCATTAATCATTTTGGCTATGCAAATTAAAACTATAATGATATATCACCACATGTCATGAAAATAAATATCATACAAAAGACAGATAATCCCAATTATTGGTATGAAAATAGGAAAACCAATCCTCACACATTGATGAAGATGGATGCAAATTGTTGAAAGTAATTTGAAAAACAGTTTGGCAGTTTGTCAAAAAGTAAAACATAAATTTACCACAGAACCCTGCAATTTTTCTCCCAGGTATTTACTCAGTGAAAAATACTTATCCACACCAAGCCTTGCACACAAGCCTATATTAAAGAATTATTCACAGCAGCCCAGAATGGCCCTGTTCCCAATGTCTGTCAGCTACCGACTGAATAACAAGGTGTGTATATCACACAGGGGAATACAACTCCTACTAGGATGGAATGGATGAACTGCTGATGCATGGCATGATATTCCAAGCTAGGTGTTGGCAAACGTTTCTTTAAAGGGACAAATAGTAAATATGTTAGCAATTAGAGTCCATATGGTTTCTGAACTACTCTACTACAACTGAATTCTGTTTGTACCTCAGACGCAGTGGCCATAGACAAGGCATAAAACATGGGCATGGCTGTGTTCCAAGAAAGCTTTGTTTATAGAAAGAGGCAGCTTACCTAGAGGCCATAGTTTGCTGATAGACTGTGCTAAGTAAAAAGAAACTAGATATAAAAGTCTACATATTAAATAATTCCATTTACATTAAATATCCAGAAAATGCATATTTATGGTAATGCAAACAGTGTTTCCTGATTTTGGATGTAAGAACGAGGAGTGACTAAAAATGGACTTGGAGTCCATTAGGGAGTGGTAATGATCCTATAAACCTGGATGGTGGTGAATAAATTCACTAAATTTATAAATTCAGTAATGTCATTGAATTGTCCACTGACGATGGCTAAATATTATAGCATGTAATTTATACCTCAATAAAGCTGTACAGTTAAACAAACACACAAATTAAGGCTAAATATAAGTACTTATTCAATGCCTAAAGCTAGAAACTAGCAGAGTAAAAAATTACCTACAGCAAATAACTTTTATGTTCATCCCCTTTTTGCTATTCAAAAATAGCAATTATTTGTAGTTAGTCCTGAAAATATTTCTCAGGGACCCATGACAAAGATGAAGAGAATATTCAAAAAATTTGCTACTCCTGTCTGATTAATTTTTCTGCTTGGAAAATTCTCTTTTCTGTTCCTTGACACATAAAAAGATTTAGGCCAAGCCCTGTGGATGTCTCTTGTCACCCACAATGCAGAATATCCAGCACAGCCCTGGTCTTCCCACAAAATGGATTTTGAATAAAGTGTTAAAAACTAATGGAATGATGGAAATTTAAAAGTTTGATTAATATTTGTAAAACTAGTGACTGCACTATCACAATCTGTATTAAAGGTATATATGTATATATATATATATGTGTGTGTGTGTGTGTGTATATATAAATAGAAAAATGCCTTTGATATAAAGTTGCAAGGTGCCCAAAATGTAAGGCTGAGAGAAGTTAGTAGAGGGTAAATATAATATATTTCAGATCACTATATGAATGCCAAAAAAGCTATTGCAACATATACACACTCTTTCATAGTATAAAAAGAACAAAGGTTTCATGTCACACTTCCGTGAACTGGTGAGACTACACCTAGTCCAAGGCATTTTTTTCTGGGCACCACACTGTAATAAAGATGTAGACAAAAAAAATGAAGCCTGTGAAAGGAAAACACAAGACAGGGCTAGATGTTGCTGCAGGTGTC
Organism: Otolemur garnettii; assembly: GCF_000181295.1. NCBI lineage: Eukaryota > Metazoa > Chordata > Mammalia > Primates > Galagidae > Otolemur > Otolemur garnettii. The sequence goes on along the minus strand of NW_003852440.1, from coordinate 12,088,644 downwards.
CACGAGGGACAGTGTGATGATGAGGAAAGGCACAGCTAGATGAGTTTGCAGGTGTCCATGGTGGACAGTGTGATGATGGGGAAACACAGGTAGATGGGGCTGCAGGTGTCCATGGTGGACAGTGTGATGATGGGGAAACACACAGGTAGATGGGGCTGCAGGTGTCCATGGTGGACAG
>NW_003852440.1:12088106-12088358 GCF_000181295.1 Otolemur garnettii | reverse complement strand
GCAGGTGTCCATGGTGGACAGTGTGATGATGGGGAAACACACAGGTAGATGGGGCTGCAGGTGTCCATGGTGGACAGTGTGATGATGGGGAAACATACAGGTAGATGAGGCTGCAGGTATCCATGGTGGACAGTGTGATGATGAGGAAAGGCACAGCTAGATGAGTTTGTAGGTGTCCATGGTGGAGATGTGATGATGAGGAAAGGCACAGCTAGATGGGACTGCAGGTGTCCATGGTGGACAGTGTGATGA